>NC_056738.1:551296884-551441884 GCF_019279795.1 Protopterus annectens | reverse complement strand
CCATTCCAAAAACATGCCAACAGGTGAATCTGGCAGTCCCTTAAATTTCCTGTAGGTAGGCATGCAGCAAGTGTGTATATCTATGTGCATATATGAGTGTCCACACATGTACACCTACCAATGAATATGATAGTAATGAAGTAAAAAAAAAACTCTTCATGAGAACTTCTGACCTCATTAAACTATAGACTCACACATAGACCTTCATGTGCAGAATGGTTTACACTGCTAGGTTGCTTTCTTAGTAATGTCAAGAGAGACAACGTCTAGCTCTGCTTTTAGCAAGACAAGGTTTTTCTTTTCAAACTAAACTAGATTTTATTTTAATATATGTATTAATATTTACCTTCCAGCACAGATTAGTCTGTATTTTGTCTCTTAGTTTTCCAGTTAGCCAAGCAGTGTTCATACCAAAGTATATTAAGCAGATGGGTGAGTTTTGCAAATGTTTTATATTATTATTTATTTTCACTTTTGCCATTTAGTGAAATTAAATTACATCTTGAAAATTATAATACAGATAGGAATTCATTTTTCTTTACACTACTACATTTTCTTCCTATATATAACAACAACACCATTTTTGATGCTTGCAAAGAGAAAATATATGACTGTTACTGACATTTTAAGGGGCAGTGTTTGACATGTACTAGTGGAATGCACCCTTTTGGGTAGAGCACACACAGACATCTTCTAATTTTGCAATATATTTCAGTGTCAGACCAAAAGTTTGATAGGAAGCATATACAGTTATCCTTATATATTGGCTTGGACTTTTTTGTTTGTAATATATAGTGGAGTTCAAGTGCTAGTTCAGTTTTATTATGATTACTAAAACTAAATTGTAGTAGTAGAAATAAGTAGATATAAAAACAATTCATAAATTAACACTTTATGTATCAATGTAGTTCAGGCTTGTTAAAGCCATTATACCATGATAGGCATGGCTTCCTTCCCCACAAACACCTTTTCCTTCTTTTAAAAAATTAAGCATTTAAGCATACTGCTACTAATCCTTTCAGTGAAGACTGGTCTATACTAACAACTCGAGCTGCTGACCTAGATGGTTCTTATTAACAACTCAAGTTGCTGATCTAGAAAAATTATCTTATCTCTTATTGAGCATACATCCAACTCTTTTCTTTCACACACTCAACTTTCACAAAAATGTACTCTTGACCCTAGATCATTTCTATCTATATCAACAAAGCATTTATACCTGGTAACTGTTCTTTTATTTTTCTTCATGATTATACTTGCAATATTTAACTAGCATTTAATTATCAAAACTGACTGTTTCTGATACTCAGAAACTTGCCTGGCTCATGTCAGTCCTGCTCAGTTCACCTTTGCTCCACTTGAACTCTCTACACTCTCCTACCCTACCACCAATTCCAGCCACCCCACCTCCTCTACATTTATCTTATCTACCTCTACCCACTTCAATCCTGCGCAACACTCCTCCTATTAAGTTACCTAATACTCATCCTATCCAATCAAATTCTCTAATTAACTCTAACCTTTTTCCTCCATACCACACCCTTCATTCACTCTGGTTTTTCAACTCTCTTACAGAGTACATTATAGAGCTTACTTCCACCTACAGCTTTCCATACCTGCTTATCTTTTATCATCTCTCTTGTCCTGTTATTGCTCTTCACAAAAAAATGAACATTTGCAATAACTTCATTTCTGTTGCCATCACTGCTTTGCTATCTTACATCCTATCTCTCACCCCTTCCAACCAGTTTTATTTCTCCCTCAAGTACACATAATCCAGAGCAAAACTCTATGCCCTGCCATCACATCATATCACCACATCTCTATCCCTATAAATACTAGCCTATTTAAAATTAGATACCTGAATTACAACCCCATTCTCCAATAGCTGTGCATAATAAATAAACATATATTCAAATGCCTCAACTTCAATCATCACTTCATAAAACCACTGTACTTTAGTGGTGACATCTATCCTAATATAGGCCCAAAGAAAGAACCACAAAACTCAGTCAATTAACCGACATTATCCAGTTTCTCTCCCTTCATCTGTATTTACTTTACTGTTCTTAAACATAAATGCACAAATCATCCATAACAAACTGTCTGACCTCAATGTATATATTGCTCTGTATTCCCATGACTTTCTAACTAATATAAACTTGACTTAAACAAGACCTAGACTCGAATAAGACATGGAAAATATAGAAATCCTGCCCCCTGGTTACAATATCCTTAGTCTTGACAGAAGAAATAAAAAGGGAGAGGTGTGGCCTTCATCTATAAAGACACCTTCAACTTCATTCTTCATCCACTTATTCCCCCAAAATTTGGCAGTTCAGAAGTACTTATATCTCTTTCAGAACAAATAAAAATAAACAAAATATGCATAGCAGCCTTATATATACCTTCCAGTAACAATATCCAAACAGCAGACCATTTTCTTGTCAGGCAAATTGCAATATCCCCCAGGAAACCATTCTGTATGATTTAAACATTGGTTGACAAGTTACTAACCCAGACTCCCCTTCAAATGCTATCATTCTTGACAGTTTCACTCAGTTAATCACCTCCCCCAGTAGACTCAATAAAAGCAGTAACAGGCATTCTACACTAGACTGGATCCTCTCCTTTCAGCCAAACCATATAAGCACTTCAGATTGCCTTGCTGTAATAATTTGTGATAATCTACCAACTTTTACAGTATGACACCATAGCCACATAAACAAAGCAAAACAATCCTATACAACCAAGTACTCAGTCTTACTTCTTTTAGCAAGGACGCCTTTATCTCTCACCTATCTCTCAACAGTTGGACGAATTTAAGACTTTGCCTCTAGATGAAGCAATTGTAATTCAATACAACTTTTCTCAACAACATTACCGATCTTGCTGCCATCCATACAAAAAGAATTAAATCAAACCCTGCACCTTGGTTAACCAAGCAAACCAAATAACATATGTCACAATGAGATAAAACTTGAAAAGAATGTCACTGCAGGAAAACACAAACCAGCTTAAAGATTTTTAGACAGCTTAGAAATCATACTAAAAACAAATTAAATAAGATATACAATCCTATTATGCCAATCTTTAGCACAAATATCAAAACAATTCTAAACTGTTCTGAGCCAAAATAAATTACATACTCTGCCACAGCCAGACTACCACACCTCCACACCAGTCCACAGCCCACAGTAGTCCATCAAAATAAAGGTCCAGACAAAATAGATATGCAATTTCCAAATGTCTCCATAAACCATCTTGGAAGATATGGACATCCTGAGATAATATAGCAATTGTTTCATGTTCATGCTGAATCTAGCTTTGTTTGTATAACTTGAGCACTAATCCAGGTCATCTTTTTTGCAGAAGGTTCCCCTGCACCCTAGTGGCAGGAGTGTGCAGTTAGAACTTAATTGGGTAATTTGTTTAAATCAGTTTGCTCGTTTTCTATTGTTATATAAAAAATTGCACTTTATTCATCTGCTTTTACTGTATTTGTGTTTCATCCTACTTTATTGCATTCATTCTGCTGCATTTATTACTGCTTGTTAGTAGCCTGATTAAATTGTAACTGTTATTCTAAGCCTTTGGTTGAAGCACTTGTGCTTCAGACCAGTTGTTTTACATTAAGAAGGTGTGTGGTCTGCTCTGTTGTGGCAGGACATATAGCTTACATCCTTCTAAGTTGGGAGATGCTCTCTGAAGGCTTAGTGTCTGTTAATCTAAAAGTATATTAGTTCTGGTCTAAACACTTTGGTTTGGGCCAGTTATTTTACATTAAGAAGATGTGGTCTGCACTCTTATGGGAGGAGATGGTAGATTCTGCCCTTTTCAGCTGGGAGTTTCTGGTTAAAGACTTATTGTGCCTGCTTATTTGAAGTGTTTATTTCTGAAATTGGTATGCCTTGTTTGCTGTAGCATATATTAAATTCAGACCAGCTGAATCTAGCTTTGTTTGTATAACTTAAGCACTAATCCAGACCATCTTTTTTTTGGAGAAGATTCCCCTGCACCCTAGTGGCAGGAGTGTGCAGTTAGAACTTGTCTGATCAAAGACTGCTGGAACAGGGCTCAGTTTTTAGCTTTTTATTGGTTACTTTGTTTAAATCAGTTTGCTCATTTGCTACTGTTATATTAAAAAAATACACTTTATGCATAGGCTCTTAGCTAGGGTTAAACTATTCCTGGCGCCATAAAGTCTGCTCTTCAAATTTTAGAACTAGCCAGTTTTTTTTAGTTTTAGCACTCAAATCTGTTTCTTTAAGCTCAGCACTTGTTCAGAACTTGTTCTAAGCACTAAATAAGCTACAAGTTACTACAGCGCTCAACTTTCCTCACTTGTCTAGATGAAAACAGTTTTTAGTACTTAATAAATAAGCACCTATCCAGGCATGTCTAAGGGTCAGCTCCCAGTGTTTTCTCCTGTCTACCTGATAAATCTGGGCATCTTGGGGCAATGCAGCAATTGCCTCATGTACACAGACAACCCTCTCCTCCTACCACCCAACACTACAACCTGTGAGAGATGCACTTATATAGATAAACAGGAAGCAAAGCTCTCTTCACCCAAGACTGAACTAGACAGTCAAGAGGAGAAGGTAAACACTTGCACCACACCACACTCATCACATAGTCCCTCAAAACCTACACCACCAAAAAACACACATAACAACACAAAACACACACCTACATTCATGGAGGCTCTCAATAAAATCTGCTCAAGCAACAGAGACCTCCAAAGCAGAAATGCATGCAACCTTCACCCCCCAACACAACCCAAATGACACATAGCCCACAAACTCAAAGTGCCACTCAACCACAGCCCATAAGGCATAAAACCATACGCAACACTCTAGTCATAGGTGACTCTATAGTCAGGCACACTCACTAGGCTAAACAAGGTGAAAGTAACTGTTAGCTGCCTGATGGGTGCCAGGATCCACCACATAATACACACACTCAGGTCACTTCACAACAAGTACAAATATGACTCTGTCATTGTCTATGTTGGTGTGAATGACCTTGAGATGTACCTCCCTGGACTACATGAAAAGAGACATGGAGTAGCTCACCGATCTTGTAGCCAAGGCAGGTATGACCCTAGCCCTGAGTAGCATCCTGCCATCACCCAAAATGATACCACAGTACAAGGACAAAATGATTGACTTCAACAATTGGCTAAGCTTCTGGTGTCATTCTAAGGGGATCCAGTATCTGTCTGCCTGGGATGACATGATCGACAGACCACGATGCTTTGCCAGAGATGGCCTGCACCTGTCGCCCTTGGGATTCCGGATACTGGCTAAGTCTCTTGCCACCCCTATAATGCCTTTTTTAGGCAAGGTTCAAATGACAAATTCACTACCGTAACAGGTACAAGCAAGCAAAATCTGAGGGTAGTGCTACTCAATGCTAGAAATCTAAACCTCAAAATACATTCACTCGAGGCACTCCTTAAACAGAGAACATCGACATCTGTGCAGTGACAGAGACCTGGTTCAAGGCTCTAGATAGCATCCCTGCATTACCAGGCTATAATTCATACCACACCTTTCGGCCACCTAACCTGGACCAAAACACCAAAGGTGAAGGCATGTCCATATTCATTAAGGATATCCACACCTCCAGGCTAGTTGCTCAGCATAATGCATCTGAGATTATCCAAATGCAACTAACTCTGGGCAAGACCGCAATCCAAATTGTAACTTGCTACAGATCCCCCACCATGCCCCAGGATTCCCACTCCTCATTTCTTGATACACTGGAAAATATTAGGGTATAACCCAACACCCTAATAATGGGCGAATTCAACTACCCCACCATTAACTGGGAAAACTACTCATGTACCAGCTCTTTTGCTCAATGTTTTCTGGAATTCATAAATTCCAACACCTTGGATCAACTTATCCACACCCCCACCAGGGGCAGCAATATCCTAGACCTGGTCATTACCAACATGGGCGACTGGTGTTTCACACCAGAGGTCAATTCCTCATTCCTCAGATCTGACCACAAGCTAATCAGCCTAGACATCCACATCCTGCCCTCACCCCCCATTAGGGAAACCACCATAAAAAATTTCTTCAAAGTCAACTTCACGCTTCTTAAGACAGAAGTGGAAAACTTCACGACACCCATGCAGTCAGACAATAGATGTACGATTGCTGAATCCTACACAAATGCACTTTATAAGCACTTACACAAGTGCATGGATTGTTCTATCACTAACAGAACCAAGATGCTATCCTCCAAAAAAGGAAGCCAATCTGCTGGTCCCCTGCCATAAACAAACTCTACAACAGAAGAAAGAAACTGTTGCAAAAAAAAAGAGTAAAAATCTCATGACTGGAAGAACTCCCTGGTCATCCTCAGTAAGAAGCTGAGATCTGTCATAAATCCTTCAAAGCTGGTTATGAAAACAAAATCGCCACTGATTCTAAAGACAACCACAAAGAATTCTATAGCTATGTCAAGAATCTCAATGGCAACACTCAGATCTGCTCTGAGTACAGCACAATGGCACTAACTATACAGAACCAACTGATATTGCCAACATCCTGGCAGACAGGTTCAGTGCTAGCTTTACCCCCCCACCCCCTAAAGGGCCAATCTTTATACTAGAAGAATGCAAAGCTCCTGTAATCACGACTGTACAGGTAAAAAACACACTCTCCAAAGCCAAGAATACAGCATCCATGGGACCTGACGACATCCCAGGCTGCGTTCTACATGAACTACAGAATGAACTGGCACCCCACCTAAGCACAATGTTCAATCATAGCTTCACCTAAGGATTTGTGCCCACTGAATGGTGCACAGTGATCATTATCCCTCTCTACAAAGGGGGAGCCACCATGGACCCCGGGAACTACCACCCTATTAGCCTAACAAACCTGGTCTGCAAGGCCATGGAATGTATCATCATGGAACTTATAAACAAAGACATTGGTAATCTCCAAACTCTGGACCCCACCCAGTTTGGGTTTGTAAAAGGCAGATCATGTCTCCTAACCCTGACTGACTTCTTTGAAGCAGTCACCAAAGCGGTAGATGAGCGTAAGGTGGTTCACACAGCCTATCTAGATCTCGCCAAGACTTCTGACACCACCCCCCACTCTGGAATTATAGATAAACTCACTAAACTAGGTATAAATCCCTATGTCACAAGATGGGTTGCCAACTGGCTCACTGACAGAACCCACACTATGAAAGTAGCAGACTCCAGATCCGACTTAAGACCAGTGACAAGTGGAGTATCACAGGGTTCAGTCCTGGGTCCTCTCTTGTTTGGTACAGACTTTTCTGAAGTGCAGGCTAACACAGAAGGTCTTTGGCTAATGAAGTTCACAGATGACTGCAAACTAGGAGCCATAACTGAAACTCCTAATGATGTGGACATCCTACAAAATGTCCTCACTGAGATAGATGCATGGTGTCAAAGCCATGGCCTCAAGCTCAATGCCAAAATGTGCATTGTCATCCCCTTTGGTAAAAACTCTGTACCCATGAGCTACCACATAGGTGGTAGTCTACTTAACACCGAAAGTGTGATAAGAGACCTTGGGACACAGGTGGACAGTAGTCTCTCCTTTGATAATCACATCGCCACAGTAGTCAGGAAATCCTTCTATGTGGCACACCTCATCCAGGAAAAAAGAGGTCATTATTCCCCTCTACTCGTCACTCATTAGACCCATTATAGAGTACAACTTCCCTTTTGGTATGTACCTCACAAGACATCGACAACAACTGGAAAGGCCGCAGAAATACCTCACAAAGAGGATTACCGGACTCAAACAGTTGCCCTACGGTACTCCGTCACATATCACCTACTCAGAGGCGATCTCTGCCTAACATACAAAGCTATGTCAAACCCAGAGCTGTTGGACATGCTCCATTTAAAGAAATCCCAATACCTCCAACCTACACGCTCTAGGGACTTAAACCTTGTCACCATAATAAACAGAACATGCTGGAGGGATAGATTCCTGTCCCAGAGACTTCTCATACTCTGGAACAAACTCTCCATCTATATCAAACAAAGCTGCTCATTAGCACTCTTCAAAAAAAAAATCTTGATAATTGGATGGGAAATTGGAAATTCACCCCGGGGATCACCTCTGTGGCTCAGCTTGACAAGGGCACAGGAAAATAATTTTCTTGGGTGGCGAAAGCCAGGGTACCTTTTTTGGCTAGGCTTGTATAGGCCCTAGGACCGATAGCCTAGTACCTACATATGAACCTATGAACCTAAAAAAAAAACAGAAAAACAAAAAAAAAAAAAAACTAAAGTTGTTACTGTAAATGCTTGGAGACCAAACAGGAAAATCACACCCTACAAGCTCTCCTTGGTTTAAATAAACAGAAAACACTCCAGTAGTACATGGCTTCATTGCCATTTAGGCCATCAACTCCACAGAGAGGGACAAAATGTGGAGGAGTCTTGACTACATTAGCAACAAATATAACTCTAGGTTGGTTAAACAGGATGATACCCTGGAGATGATCCACTTACAAATCACCATAGACAAAGTCACATAACATACATACATACATACAAATATTTCAAGCATGGTCTTTAATGCCCTTTTAGCCTGCCAATATACAAAAACAGATGTTCCCATAAGTGTCCAGGTTGTTTTAAAAATATCTAAACTAGTTCCAATTTTAATGTAATTTAGTAGTCTATTCCATGCATCAGCTGCTCTGTCAGAGAACCAGTTAGTACACTTTTCGTTAATATAGAATCTTCTACATAGTTTGTCTGATGATTCTCTACTACTTTTTGATAAGCGCAAACATTTCCAGAGGTATTTGTTTCTAAATGTCTTATATACCTGAATATACCTCTAAAATGTCTATATGAGAAACTGTACAAGTTCAGATATTGTAGTCTGTCATAATAATTTAAATTTTCACATTCGTGGATGCCATTGCTATATTTTCTCTGTACTCTTTTCTAATTTATGCATGCTTGTTTTCTTATAAGGTTTTCATATTGTTATCCCATACTCAAGTTTGGGTCTAATGTAACTAACAGACAATGGCTTCATCATTTCTGAATTCCTAGACTTTATAAATCTTTTTATGAAAACCTATAGTTCTACAACTATCATTAATCAATTGGCTGCTATGGTGAGAAAAGGTCAAAGCTGGCTCTACTCATATACCGAGGTCATTAAATGAATATACAGTTTCAATCATTGTATGCTGTATTAAATATTCACCTTTCAGTTTATGTCTCCCAAATCTTATATGCTTAGTATTTGATGTATTTATCAGCATAGTATTCTCTCATGCCCAAATGGTCAATTTAGTCAAGTTTTTGTGTAAACATGCCCTATGTGAAACATATGTAATCAGTTTACCCAGTTTCACATCATCTGCATACAGACTGTACAATACTGCAGATGAAAAAGGCAGATCTGAAAGCTACAATCTAAACAAATATGGGCCCAGGACAGAGCTGTGTGAGACACACTGACTGTAACTTTGAATTTCTTGTTGTATTGTTGTATGATACTTGCCATGTCCTATTTGTAAGCCATGCAGCTATCCATCTTATCAAGAGTACATCAATACCTTGTAGTTCTAATTTATCAGTCAGTGTTTTGTGTATGCCCCTGTCAAATGTTGAAGGTAAATCTATATAAATTACATCACAGCACAGTTTTTCTTTCATAACTATTATATTGTTATAGAATATCATGTTACAGGTGGTAATAGATCTGTTTTCAACATATGCATATGTTATATGGTTTCAAGTCCCAACCTTTCCAGTTCTGACATGTCCAATATTACCCTCTCCGTTATTTTTTCACAACATGAAAGTAAACTTAATGGTTTAACAGGTTTAACAAGTGCATGTTTCCAATCTTGAGGAATCTCCCGATATTTATATGACCTAGTAAATAATAAATATAATAGTAGTGCAAGTTTTTGCTGAAGTGTTCTCAGGTCATAATTATTAATTCCATCTCCTTCCTGTGCTTTGTTTGGATCCAGATTGTGTAGTTCTTTTTCAATATAATCTAATTTGATTTCAGTATCTGAGGTCACCTTGATGTCACCAGGACAATGTATCAATCCCTTTAAGGAGCCAGACTGCTTTGCATAAGCTTTTGTAAATATATCTATTATTTGCTGTGTCTGATAATAAGTTTAGAATCTACACACAGTGTATCAATTTGTATGTCTTTACTCCTTCCACATCTTCTGTATCTATAAAATGGTTTTCTATTATGCTCAATATCTTTATATAAATTTTCTTCAATTTTTTTTCTTGATCTTGTCTCACACTATGTTTAATTTGTCTAATTTCAGTTTTCAAAGTTGTAGTTTAGTATCTTTTCCATTTTGTCTCATCTTAATCAAGTATCTTATTTTATGAAAATATATCTTCCTAACACTGTGTGTATAGAGCTTAATATTAAATATTTATTTTTTCATTGATTCAAGTTCTCTTTCAAAATTTTCCACATTCCTTCTGCAGCTTTTCCACTGAACGCATCACTCTAATTAGTTTTTCATGGTGACTGTTTTGCTTCCATATCATCTGTTGTTAATGTTTTGTACATTGGTTTGATTTCATTTTGGTAGAATTATCTAGCAACAAATTAACCTTTATAACCCCATGATCATTGCACATCAACAGTGGTAAACTTGACATGAAGTAAAAGTAATTTCTTTAAGAACATGAGCAATGTCTAGTATATTCCGTTCTCTGATAGGCTTTTTTACAATATGAAGTAATTGTTGTTCCTGAACATAAGTTGTGAATAATGTCATTACTAATGTTGTTGAATCGATATTATTCCAGTCTGTTTCTGGTACATTTAAGTCCCAGGCCACTATTATTCTTCCCTGCTGAATGTCATGCATGAAGTGTTTGAATTCTTCTACGTCATCAGCATTTGACTTGAGTGGTCTATACACTCCAACAATTGTTATGTTTTCCAGGGTTGTCTTTATTGTGCTATTTACAGAATCTATAGTATCAGTGTTATCAATGAACATGTAATAATCACAAGTCTCATAACTATCTTTATTTCCTATCATAACACCTCCACCTGATCTTTTTTAGAATGTCTGTTATAGTCAAAACATTTATACCCTGACAGAACTGGTTTCTAGTCATTGTTCTTGTTTTACAAAAAATAACAACATCAATCTTGTGGGAACATAGTAAATTTTCAAATAAAAACAATTATTAATGCTCCTAGCATTAACAACCATAAGAGATGCATCAAATGTTGCTATCTGTGAACTGTTAAATTTTAGACATGGCAAAAATCTTGACTTGTGTTTGTCAAATATTGCAAATTATACAGTGACCCCCCCCCCCATCAATATTCCAAAACGTGCATGCTGATTGGCCAGCATGCCCATTGTAAATCCCGCAATATACCAAGAGAAAAAGGTCCGGTCGCCTGAACTTTTTTCTGTTGGTATAAAGTGCTGAAAACATTTTTTTTAAGAAATAAAAAAGAAAAAAATGGAGCAACGGAGACTTTCTTTTCTCCATTGCTTCCGTTTATAAGCATTGATGTACTGGGTATGTGTGGGACGCAAGTCCCATATGCATGCTCAGTACATAAAAACAAGGAAGCAGTGTATCACAACCAGCGGAAGAGCAGTAATGCGCCATTATACAAAGATATTGTTTAAGAAAAGTAAGTATTTTGGTTCTTAAATAATGTCATTGTATAATAGCAATAACTGACTCTGTGGTTGTGGTATACTGAAATTTACCCACAGTTGGCTTTATTTAATCACTCAGGCTTCACCCTCATGATTAAACCACACCACCCGTGGGTAAATCTTCAATATACCACACCACATCGTCACTTATTGCTTAAATATCTGCTGCAAAAATTCTCTTCCCTGACCTTGACAAGTTCACACCATCCTGTCTAAACATGTATGCCCAAAATTAGGCTTGGATGCCCTACACGTTTACATTATTTAAAATAGAACATTTTTTTGTATAGGTATTTTTCCAAGAACTCTTTCATTTCTGGTGTCATGACTCTCCTTTCTATATGTGATTAGTGAAAAAATCCTAACACCTATACAAGATAAGCTATGCTATCTAAGAGGGCTATAAGGTCCCTAACAGTCAGAGTCTTTGCGGATAAGATAATTTGCACCAACATAAATAAAAACAAATTTGTTCTAAGGCTTGTTTCCCATCTTTTATTTTTGCTCCTGCAAGCATAACACTATTCAATGTTCATTATATTCTCAGCAAATATAAGTATCATTTCCCCTAATAACTGAGTATCCAATTACAAGAACATCTTTTCTGGCAAGATCTGAAAAATCTTCAACTTCCAATTCAGTAATATCTGCTCTATCAGTTGTTACAAACAAATGATTTGCATCACCATTGGCCTTATTAATGCCACTGGTTTCATTTCTTATTACATTTGAAAGCACATAGTTCTCATCCAGCCGGTTATGTACATTCATAGATTGAGCCATGTTGTCAACGTTCTTCTTTCTCCTCTTTTTTCTTATAGTAATGTCCTTAAATCCTTCCGCATTCAATTTTGATTTCTTCTTTTTCACCTGCCCTTTGCCTTTTTATTCTACCATCTATTTTGAAAAATGTCATTTTCTTCTATAGCTGGAAGGCTTTCTGGTAGGAAAATGTTATTAATCCCTGTAATCTGTATGTTATATAACAAAGCAGCACTCTTTTTGTCTGTACTCTCTTTACTTTACAGATATTTATCAGTTTATTTTTCTTCCTTATTTGTTGTGAACTTCTTCCTTCCTTTCTTTTTTTCTTTATTTTTTATTTTCTTCTATAAGCTCTGAATCCTCAGATTGCTGAGAACTCATATCCAGAATTCCAACGTTGTCAGTGGTATATTAATTGATCAGTAAGGGGTTGAGTGATCTTTGCAGATAATAGACACATCATTTCCTAAATGTGTTCCGTTTGCTCTTTGCCTAACATTATTTATCTCATCAGTCCAGTCATTAATCTATGTAACAACAGTTCTCCAAGCTGTGCCAATTGCACAAGTGCAATCATCATCAGTAAGTCAAGATTTACTACTAATAAATTATCCAACTTTTAACATGAGAAACAAAGATCACCAGTGTTATCAGGTGCTACCTTTAAATATACATAGCATTTAGCACACGGTAAATGAAACTTGTGTTTTAGTTAATCATTAATGGCATACTCTTGTAAGGAATCCATATTCAACAGCAAATGAATAAAAAATTCTAAAAGCAATGAATAATCAAAATCAGTTACCACAGAATTCAAAGAGAATTTAAATAAACTCAGAAATATCACAGAAACCACATATAACTAAATATTAAATTATTATATAACCAACAAAATGAAAAGAGTCACCACAGCCAGGGTAATTCAAGTACTAATAAGTGAGGCAACAGCAAGGCACTGCAAAACTAAAAAACTTTAATAAAAAACAATAAAAAAATCCATAGTAATTTCATTATAATTCAGAGTAAACCACAAATGGTAGTGTCTTCAAGATATTCATGAAATACTTGCAATTGATCCATGTTGCCTCCCCATAGAATAAAAATATCATTCACAAAATGTTAGTATAATCTCAAGTATTGCCCAAAGGGGGTGTTCTGTAGGACATTGGAACCCACCCAATGTGCCACTATGGATTTTCTTGATGTTAGGATACTACAAAGTGTGAATGGTGATATGCACAGCAAACTTTTTAGGAAAATTGTTGGAAAAACAGTGGCACAGGAAAATAACTTTCTTGGGTGGTGTAAGCCATGGAACCTTGTTGCTAGGCTTATGTAGGCCCTTGGGCCGATAGCCTAGTACCTACCTATGAACCTATGAACCTAAAACAACATTCTACTAAGATCCTCTATGCACTCCAGACATGTTCATGCCAATATATTGAAAGATCAGTTCTTAAGGACATCTAGACTCCACACTAGAAAATATGATTTTGATAGAGTTGTGTATATGATGAGTGACCAATTTAAAAAGACAGGATATGCTCCCTCTGAGGTAGGATCAGTACAATATTATGTCAGGTGTAAGAGAGGAGAGGATAGACCTTATTTATTGAAAGAGGAGAATTCATATGATATACCAAGTATACATCAAGAAAAGAAGGATATTAGAGTGGTTCTGACATATTCCAATGATATGAAAGGCATTTGCAACACCATAAACATAATTGGTAAATATTAACTTCAGATGATGAAATAAGAGAAATAGTGGAGGATATACTCTGTTTTGCTTATAGAAATAATCAGAATGTGAAACAATTGCTTTGCAATGATCAGCCAAGGAAAACAGAATTTTCTTCCAGTTTTAAAGGAACTCACCCATGTTGAGGATGAATTAACTGTAAATATATAAATACTGAAGATTGTTTTATACATCCTGTTAGTGGAAAGTCTTACTTTCTAAATTTTAATGCAGATTGTACCACCTGGAATGTAGTTTATATAGCTACATGTGACCTCTGCAGCAGTTTTTATGTGGGGAAAATTACTAGACAATTGAAATACAGGGTTTTTAAACATATTAGTGACATTAGATTAGTAGATATGAAGAACCATTTAGTTAAACATATTCAAGAAAATGTGTCTCACTGTTTTCATTTTAGAGCAGACACTGAGAAATAATTCTAGGGGTGGTGACATGGATAATGTCACAGAAATTAGAGAAATGAAATGGATAGGAGAGTTATAAGCTTATAGAATCCCTGGACTAAATACGAAATATCCTTTTAAACCAGCCCTGAAGGGGCGGAGGCTGAGTAGGTGCCTTTGACTAATTGAATTCTTCCTGCTAATGATGTATACATGAAAGAATGAGTTGATCCTTTTCACTTTTATTGATTGGATGCAACACATCATATAATGATGCTGTAATTTGCTTTTAAATAGATCTGAGGAAGGGGCATTACAGTCTGAAAGAGCTTAACATTTTTATTGTTTTTTATTAAAGTTTTTTTTAGTTCTGCAGTGCCTTGCTGTTACCTCACTTATTAGTACTGGAATTACCCTGGTTGTGGCTACTCTGTTAATTTTGTTGCTTACCTGTTTTTTTACAATACAGCGTCTTAGTGGGAGTCCTCTTTTTCTTATTTTTTTAAATACTAAATTAAGTACAGTAAAGTTGTTAGTCACACAAAAGCTGGAATCCTTTACTTTGCTCAGTATCACTCAGATAAACTCTGGCTGCCATATTCTAGCATGCTATAGGTCACCCTCTATGTTCCAGAAATCCTGTAGATTGTACCTAGACCTACTGGAGACACTTACAGTTAAACCAAATACCCTATTTTTGGGAGATTTTAACTACTCCTCTACAGACTTGGGAACATACACTGCCTCAGACTCATAGCCACAATAATTCCTGACATTTATTAACAGCAATAACCTTGCCAAACAGTGTGCACACCCACCAGAGGTTCAAATACTGGACCTTGTACTCACAAATATGAGAGAATGCTGCACCCCCTCCAAGTGTCACATCCTCAATGGTCGGACCACAAAACTGTTTGCTTCAAAATAAAAATCAGCTTGGTAACCCCAGAAAATCCTGTAACAGTCAGTAATTATTCCATAACAAACTACATCCTATTAAGTAACAGTCTTTCAAAATTTAACACTCCTCCTAACCTCAAGTTCACAACAACCTATGTGGAATTGTTCACAGATACCCTATACAGCCATGTACATAGCTGTATAGAGGCTGCTGTACCTACTAGACGTAAACCAAAACCAATCCTAAAAACAAACCACACTGGTGAATCCTAACCTTAATAGGGTGTATAATGAAAGGAAAATACTCATGGCTAAAATCAGGAACAGCAACTCCCATAATGATACGAGATGTCTAATTAAACTAAACAGGAAACCTTAAGGACTAATTAAGTTCAACAAGGCCAGTTACTAGGGTCAAGTTAGCCTTACAGGCTAAAGACAGCCACAGGAATCTCTACAGCTATGTCCATAACTTCAAAGGCCGCACACAGCAGTGTGTCAAACTAATGGCCAATGGTGCCACTTCACTGAGCAGAGTGACATAGTGAATCTGCTAGCTGATAAATTCAGCTCACATCTCACCTCCCGCTTCCTCCCATCAAATACTTACAAGCATAACCACCCATCCAACTACTGAAACATGATCTATCAGAACTGCTTGTATCACTTTTCAACTACAGCCTCAAAACAGGCTTTGTACCATGAGAATGGGAAACTGCAGTGGTCATCCTACTTCACAAGGATGGACCATCAACTGATCTCTGAAACTACAGACTGATTAGTCTGACTAGTCTGATATGCAAAGCCATGGAATGAATTATCATGGAAATGACCAACCATGACATAGATAGTCTTCAGATACTAGACCCAAGCCATTTTACCTCTTGTCAAGGGAAGGTCATGCCTACTAAACCTGGGGGACATCTTTTTAAATGTCACCAAGACAATGGATGAGGAGAAAATGGTGCATACTGCCTTCCTGGACCTAGCTAAATAATTTGATACAATACCCAACTTGAGTGTAGTTGGTGAACACAGTGAACTGGGTATAAACTCCTACATAACTTGCTGGATTGCCAGCTTTTTACACAGACAGGATCTATGGAGTCAGGTATGGTGAGACTATCTCCACTAAGAAACCATTCACCAGTCAGGGCTCCATGTTGGGACCTCTTCCATGTGGCATCTACTTCTCAGAAGTAAAAGCTAATGCCAAGAGCCATTGGCTAACCAAGTTCGTAGATGACTGCAAATTGGGAGCTATCATCGGTTTCCCCCCATGACACAAACATCTTACAAGAGGGTTTAACATAGACAAAGGACTGGTGGCAAAGCCATGAACTAAAACTCAATGCCAAGAAATGCATTATAGTCCCTTTTGAGAAAAAACACCATCCAAGCTAATTACTCTATCGATAAGACACCCCTAAGAGTTGATGCAGTAGTCAGGGATCTGGGAACTTACATAGACAATAATCTGGGCTTTGGCCAATGTGTAGCCAAGGTACTAAGAAAATCATTCTACGTTACTCAACTTATAACTAAGGACATGGCATCCAGGTCCAAGTAAGTCATAGTGCCACTTTATTTGGCCCTTATTAGACTCATCATTGAGTTTAATGCCCCCTTCAACATGTACCTGGCCAGATGTATGCAACAGTTGGAATCCCCACAAAGGTTCATTACCAGGAAAAGCCAGGGTATAAACACATTGTCCAATACAAATTGTCTTAAAGCCCTATCTCTATATCCTGTCTCCTACAGATTACTGAGAGGTGATATGTGTCTGTCAATCAAGATATCCTTAGATCCAGCTCTGATGCACCTTTTGCACATCTGCAAAATGAACAGCGTCAGAACTACTAGATCAAAGAATTTAAATTTTACCTGTGGCATAAATTAGACATGTTGATGAGACAGATATGCATCTCAGAGGATCTCCATGCTCTGGCATAGGCTCCCCATCCATGTGAAGCAGAGTCCATCCCTAACTCTATTTAAGCATAACGTTGACCAATGGATGGGAAAACAGAAATTCATCCCAGGCCGGGTCTCTATGTCTCTGATAGATGGAGGCAGACATTGACTATGCCCAAACTAACCCCCCAACCCCACATAATGGTTAGAAAGTTCCTTGCATACCCCATCTTAATCAACAATGATGATATATAGGGACAGAACTGGGTTAGGCTGCATAGCTAGGAGTGATTGTGGCTCAATGAAGAATTAATATAAGCTGAAGGTCTGAGAAATAGATGCTAAACAGGAGAAGACACAACAATGAGCCTTATGGTACACTAGTGGTAACTTGTTTGCTTTCAGAAGTAGCACTTGTGTCTCTAACCACCTGGGTTCTTTTGGTCAACCAATTAGCAATCCACCATGCAATGTATGGATTAAGAATGAGATGGACAAGTTTGTCCATAGCACCTGCATGGGGAATAGTGTCAAAGGCCTTGGCCAGTTTCAGATATGCTGTATTTACTGCATAACTGCTATATACTGCTTTGTTGACATTTTCATAGAAATTAATGAGGTTAAGGAGGTAGAAATTGCCTTTAATGAAGTTAAATTCATGATTGTACACAGTTAGGAGGTTTTCTATGCCCAGATCAATGATGTATGAGGTAATTTGCTCCATAGCTTTACATATGAGGTTGTTGAGACAAGTGGGTCTATAATTACAAGGGCCAATGCTTGTACCCTCTTGTGTAAAGGCATAAAGCTGTTGTTTTCCTGACTTTGGGAATGGAACCATTGAAAAGTTAGGATTAAAGAGGTAGGAGTTCAGATACACCATACTTGATAATGATAATCAGGCACCCTGGTTTGCTATCATGGTCCAGGGATGAGGTCTTCATAGCTTTTGACATAACTGGGAGGGCATTCCAAAATAATTATAGGGGGATGCTGAGGCTGAGGAATAGGTGGAATATTTATAACTGTGGGAAATGTCAAACTTGGCAGAAAATTTGAGTGCTAGGTAACTACCCGTTTTCTTTCCTTCAGAGTGTGGATTATTATTATGAACTAGCTCCTGACATTGTTGGGTGTTAGTTCTTAACTTCTTGTCATAATTAAAGAAAGATTTGTGGCTATTTTTTTTTTGTTTTAGTGACTATTTTAAATTGGATATACTGTGATTGCTTATAGGTATTAAGTAGTTTATTTCACTCATTACATATTTTATTTTTATGGGTATTCCAGCATAGAAGTTTGTATTCCAATTTCTCGTTCTATTTAATGTGGATAGGGATAGACTTATCAATACCACAAGTTAAGTGGAAGTAGAAGCTAGAGGCATAGACAGTGGTTTTAGCAACATGTTCTGTCAAAGGAGGATTACAATAGGATTCATTTAGATCATCAAGTTAATGAAGAGGGTTTTGAGAAGTCTTTAAACAAACAGGTATTTTCAAGGAAAGTACCACCAGTTTTAAAGGAAAAGCTCATCTAATTTATGAAGGTGTGCAAGAAGTGACCAGATTTTTAAGGACAAGTTTAGGGGTAGTTATGCCCCTGGCAGAGTGGTTCATTTTTTTTATGGTATTTTATAGATTACATTCGAGAGAATACCCAGTGAAGGCTGTGAAGAGTCTTGGATTAAGGTTAAGGCAAGAATAATGTAATAGATATTAGAAGATCCAATGTTTTGGAAAAAATAAGGAGATGTAGGATTTTGCTCATTACTCAGTTTTATCAGTTCTTTGATAAATAATGATAATAGCTGCAAGATTAAAGAATCCGGATATTTGCAGCAGCAGCAAGTGGAAAATTTGCACCATACCTTGTTTAGATAATCTAGCTACTGGCCACACTAACATGACTTGTTGTCAGAGCAAGGAACAGAGTACAAACAAGTTAATTGTTCAAAATATGAAAAGTTTAGGTTATAGTAATAGTCCCTATGAAAAAAAAATCATTAGATAACTTCACATGCAAGGTGATTTAGGGAAGAAAAACTCTTACTAGATAGTAAGCTTGTCAAGAGTACTGTAACAGATACAGTACAGTATGAATGATGTATGGTGAAGAATAGTGCCTGTCTTGTTGCACTGGAGAATATTTAGGTTTGTGTAGCATGTTGTGGAAGTGGGACTACCAAAGCCTTGCAATAATGATCCCTCCCTTATAGCATAAAAATGTCTTGCTGTATTTAATATGAAGCCTTCATGTACTGTCATAGAACTAAGTTTGTGCCTTTCTTTATGTCACAGCATGTTATTTGTGATAACGTTAGATATTGCAAGTAAATGGGTTACACCTGTTGTACATTGCACTGCTTGTGTGCATGGCGATCATGGAGTGGGAATACTAACTCAGCAGGAAGGGAGTGACATTCAGGTAGGTACTGTAGTAATAACTAGTACAATAAATAAATAAATAAATTAAGTTTGCCCACCTCTACCTTGTTTGCTACAGTTTTAATCTGGTACAATATATGTGTAGTGCCGTATTTACTTCTTGTTCAACACAATGTATAAATATCTAATTGAGTGTTCCTATTAGATCTACATAGTTGCACAGGTTTAAGTGTCTTGATACTTTTAAGTTTTATGTGATAGTGTATCAGCTATGTCTTGGGTTTTTCTACCTGCTATACAAAGCCTTAAAACTGTGTCTACTGCCTCTTGCGTTGCCTGTTGTTGGTCCCAGGGAATTCTGGTATCAATATTTTTTTTAAATATGTCTTACTTTATTGTTATCTATGTAGTATGCCAATTGCTCAGAAAAAAAATATTCTTTGTGGGCCCCCTTTTTTACCTTGTTACTTTGTATCTTTCTAATCGGATACCTGATGGTGTGGTTTGAATGTCATTAACTTAACTCAAATGCTGAATTTGATCAGCACCTGAATGTATCTGGGTGCTGATGAAGGGCACTCAGGTGTTATATGAACATTGCAAACTTGGCAGTTGATCAGACTTTTTTTCTGTAGTTATTAACCCTGTCTCAATCACCCAAAGTCTGCAGTTGTACGATTACAATAATAAAACATAAATAAAATGAGTTTTCAAATCAACTGGCATGCAGATGGAAGAAGCTTACTTGAAATTCCTTAGAACTTTTGCTCACTGCCATTCAAAAACACTACTTTGTTCAATGAGTTAATAGTATAGAACATTAAATAAAACAAAAGTTAAATTCATTAATTCAAGTGTCAGGCAACAATACACGTGAGAGTTTTATTTTATTTTATTTTATTTTATTTGAATTTATTTATTTAATTTATTTTATTTTCCACCTAACCTGCAAAGGGCTAGTAGCTACTTGTTAATATTTACTTACAAAGAGCTTATTTGACAAAAATGTCTTTTTCTGCAAATGTTCGTTTACATAACCTCCAAAAAGGGCCAGTAACCTTCTGTTTAAATGTTAACTCACTAAAAGCTTATTACATAATGTATTATATTTCTGTTAATGTTTTAATTGTTATGTACAAATCTTTGTTATTCTTTTGGAACATGTAATATGTAACTTGCAACATTTGGAGCTTTTCTCCCCAGGCCTACACTGAAAATGGGCTCTTTATGGCCCAGTGGACTTCCTCGGTCATCAAACTTAAATAAATAAATAGTATATTTATTTATTTGTCAGAGTACTGCACTGAACAATATTGAACAAGTGCATGCTTAAACATATTGAAAAACGAGCAGTGCTAAATTGCATTTAATTGGTTGCACACATTGTAAGGTAACAAAAGAAAGCAATTCAGTTCATATAGAATTAAAAATAGCCATTTTGCACTATACTCTCTGGATTACATTTAGCCAATCACAGTATACTTCTTGCAAAAGCCGTACATATTAAAGAAATGCCACAGCAGTAAACTTAAATATATATGAGGTTTTGCCGCATAATTATGGTGAATCAATAATCTTTGTCTGAAGAGATGCTGGCCTAGCTTCAACTATAATAAGGATTGATGATTTGATAATCCAGCTAAGAGGTCGGTTTAAAATCTGGGTAGCAACACATTCCAGATCTTTGTTACATCAAAAGTATGGAAAGCTTTCTCTTAACAAGCTTTGTTAAGCTTTTCAGTAAAAAAGAAGAAAAACAACCAAAATAAAAACAAATGTAAAAAAGTGAAACACAAGACTCCTTCCACATTCTTTTGAGATTACCATTACTAATCTGTAGAAAAGTAAATAGATGAAATCACATAATCCAGATAAAGACAGCATACACAGTAGAAAAGAAAAGCTTGCAGCAGAAAGGAAAAACAAACCCCCAAGATTGAAGACTATTCAAATAAAAAGCAACAGAAGTCTTTTATTTAACACACAGTTAGCGCTTTTGTGCAATGTGCACTTCTTCAGACCGTAACATCAGAGCAAAATGCACCTTTAAATACACTCTAAAAAAACATTAAAAACTACCCCAATCAGTTAATGCAATAATTAATAGATTAATGCTTCAATCTGCCTAATTTGAGTATAGGCTTAAGGGGAACACTATCATTTAAATCAAAAAACATAGACTGCAGTGTGATGATCCATTTTGTTTCAGCAGCTTCAGTCTTATCCATTAGGGGGCCACCTTTAACATTCTTATGAATTAGTTGTAGTAGCTGAAAGATAAAAGAATGCCCAGGATTTGCTTTTATATGCTTACTAAGTGCATTAGTATTAACATCCCTCCGAATTTTACCTAAATGCTACAGAATCCTATCTTTCGGACAATGATTAGTTTTACCTACATAAAAACATAAACAGTCTTTACACTTTGCCAAGTAAACCAGATCTTGATCTTTACAGTCCACATAAAATTTCACTTCACACCCATAGAGGGATGGACAAAATAGTTAACATCAGAGATAAAACTACATGCTTTGCAGCTCTGACATGGAAACATACCTACCCTGTTAGATAAAGTTGATTCTTCAAAGATGTATTTTTTGCATAGCACAGCCTTCATTTCAAAGAGGTTTATTCTTAAAAGTGAAACTAGGCTTCTCACCAATTATATCTTTTATCTGATCATACTAGTAATACAGGCCAGTTCCTCCTAATAGTATCACATATCGTACTTATATTACTGGCATAAGACAAGGTAACCCTCCTACTACTCTGATATGACTTTCTCTGTATATTAGAGGGCCTATTCTTGGAGAGAAAGGGCTACCCACTGTGTCCCTCATATTTTTCACCTGTTGGGCTATATCTTTAACTTCCTTCCTCAAATTTTCTACCTAGTGTTGTAAAGGCCATATCAACATCAGCAGTAGCTGTATGTAACCTGGAGGCCCTTAAAAATGTCTTTTTACTGTATTACAATAAATATGTGTCAGGTGCATACTTGTACTATGTAGCTTATTCTTTCTCCAACAGGGTTCCTTAAAGATGTTAGTTTCTAATTACCCATGATTATTGTTAAAGAGCTGAACATCTAAAAACTCTATAGTTTGATGGGAGACTTTAAGTGTGAATTTCAAGAAGTCAGTACTCATATTCAAATTGTCTATAAGCATATTCAGTTGTAATTCACTCCCCCGCCATAACAAAAACAGATCATCAACAAAGCGCCTGTAGTACACCAGATTATCCCTAATATCTAAATTATTGAAGAGATATTTCAATTCCCAAAAAGCTGTAACAATATTGGTGTAGCTATTGGTGCAAGCTGTGCACATAGCTATGCCAAGTTTCTGTAAAAATATATTAATAATTAAAAACAAATGCATTATTTTCAAGAATGACATTCAGAAGAGTGCAAATCAATGAAATTTCATTACTTGCATAATCATTGTTATCCATTAAAAACTGCTTAACTGCCTCCAAATCATACTCAGGTATAACAGTGAATAAAGCACAAACATCTACAGTCACCAAGATTAGGTCTGTACAGTGACTAGCACTAACACCATTCATAAAGTCCATGTAAAAAGTCTTCTTCTGCTGTTGCTTTTAATTTGAATAGTCTTCAGCCTTGGTGTTTGTTTTCCCTTTCTGCTTGTTAAGTTTTTGGATCTAGCAACATTTTCCGTACTGATTTTTATCTTCAGAAAAAGAAAACCTTAACTGATGTGATGATCTTCACCTCATAAGTATAAGGAGCTGTGACATTCAGAAGTCGTTCTTTCCCTGCCCTTGAGGAAACAAATAACCAGAGCTGTAATATTTTGTTGTACAGCTGAAGGATACATTTGCTACTTGGTGCTGATAATGCGTAAAGAGTTGGCTCTAAGTTTGTGTGTCAGTTCTTTGAGCTTTTGTATGGTAGCCTATTCCTCTGATTTCAATAAAAGTACAAGACTGATAATGCCATTATGTTGGCTGCACCAGTAATGTCCTTGATAGTACCTGGATGGAAGATTCCTGGATGCATGAATTATCTTCTGAGAGTAATATATATGCATGTAGATCAAACTCAGCAGCTAAACAGATCATTTTCCACAGCTGTTATTGTTTACTATTGGCTGCAGCATGTCTTCAAGATCTCCACCTAGATGCCCACATTTAAAAAAGCAGTAGCTGTAACATATGTTTTGCTAATGAACTTACAAATAGAATATGTATTATGCCATATTTTAATGGTATATATTTTAAATAAGCTGGAGGAGATGTTATGAAGGATTGCTAGCTGTCAACGAAGGTATTCTAAGTAACATGTGTAGCAACATTAGACCAATATTTAAGTTTGCTTGCTTTTGTTAGAAATGGCTTTGTTAAAGATCATGAGAAATTTCCCTTATTCATTCCTTATTCCATTAAAACAAATGATTTTATCCATATACCCACTATATGGTGATTGTTTGTCTTACCTGAGTGAGATGAAAAAAAATTCTTTCCAAGCTCGAGCCTGTACTAAAATTCAGTGAGACCTAACAATTTGCAGTCCTAATTTAAATCAGATTATTTAAACTATGTAATTTAAGATTCTGAAAGACCAATTAATTCAAGTGGAGAAAGTAGTACTTTGAGTTACTATGAAAAGTTTGATCACCCACCTTTGAGGCAAAACCTGGGAGATCATAGATGTAAGACCAACCTTTGTTGAGGATTCCTATTTGGAAGTATTTTCAGTTACCTGATAATTGGTGACATTTTGTGTGCAAGATATCTTTAGTGCTAATGTTGTCTGGAGGTAAAAGTGATAATTAATTTCATTTCTTGTCTAAATAGCATCAGATGTGTCATCCATGCCAGACAGTGGCCAGGATGGTGGCTACATTGTGCCACTAGTGAAAATTTGAAGTTGGAAGTCTGAATACTGCTTGAGAGCGTGAGCAACATAACTCAGTGTAGGCAGCTCCTTGGTAGATAGTTTCCAAAGAAATGTTCAAACTGACTTAAATATATTAAAATAAACACTGAAAGTAAACTGAATGAGAAGTGGCACATACAAAACCATAAAGGAAAGAGCACACCAAGCAATGCCACATAACTGAAGTTTAATATTTTCATCTATTTAGTCTCAATAGCTATACTTCATAAGAACCATTATTAAACAGATGAGTATGTATAGATAATAATACAGTAAACACTGTTAAAGGAAACAGTAAAAATTACTTATCATGAGCAATTTGTATGTGCCACTGCCATAGAATGCGTTTACTACTACATATAGATTTATCTTAATGCCCATAATGTTAACATGCTTATAATACTCAAAGTGTCATATGAGCAGGGAGATGTAACATCCAACCAGATTTACCAGCACAGTTCCTTAAATGTATATATAGTATGCCTTTCTATTGTCATAACTTGACAGATTTTTATATCATACCTTTGCAGTTATAATTTATTTTAATCTGTTTTTATGTTAGCCTTAGTTGGCTATTTTAAATACACCACGTAAATCTTTCTCTTCTTTAAATATAAACCTTTTTAGACCACCAATGCAGCATACTGCTGTTAATGTTACTATTGTTCTGCTTAATATGTTGCAAGTTTAATTTTCTTACAAATAATTTAAAGTCACAAATCATCTGTAGTGCATTATCTGGCTTATAAGGGATGAAGGACATAACATATTTAAGTAAGTTAATTTGAATGTCACTAAAATTGAGTACTATAGTACTGTTATCCAGAGATGCTGAGCCCAGCAAGTGCCATGGAACTAGACCTGTTTTCTTTCTATGTTGCATGTAAAAATAACTGAGATTTCACCTGAGCAGAGTCAAGACCTATTTGAATTCTTTGTCCCTGTACAAGTGATCACCAAAATCTTCTATGCTGAAAACTTCCAGGTTCACTGAAAAAGGCTGCAGATGCTGGTCTGTAATCAGATTTGTACCCTAGGTTTAGTACCCATGTCCCTCATGGGTAGGGGCAATAAGTAAATGCCCCAGTACCTCCTAGTTATGACCACTTCTGGGTTATTCATATGCAAAAATAAGACTAAAAACTACCATGAGGATATGTAAGGCTAGGCTTTATAAGATCCTCACACATCAATAGCTAATAAATACCTGTAAACCTATGAATGTTTTTTTCATTTGGCCCAGGCATTGATATTATCATCTTACTAGCTATGTTATTGTTAGGAGATATTTCCCTTTGTTGGACTCCTCTAGGTCAAATTAAAACTCTCTTATCTTTCTGTTCCTAAGGATATTTTCAAATTTCTCTAATCTGTAAAATACATCTGTGATAATAACCACTGCATGTAGGAAAAATGAGTACAGAGTAATTGCAGTATGTAACAGTTCCGTCTCATTCTGTAATGAAGCCATTAAATCATTATTCTGTGTTATTACTATTCCCATCAGTTCACAGCCAGCCATATCAAAAAGGGTGGCCAATTCATTATATATTCCACTCCCAGCTGCAATGCCATTACTGGACTATTTTCATTCCTGCTGTCTCATCTAAAAAATAGATTGTCTCAAGTAAGAGAGTTCAGTTTCTGCAGTTTCTTTTCCATTAGTTGAATAAATTATTTTCAAGTCCTATCTACCTCTCATTACAGTTCCCCTTCTAATACTCAAATGGCCATATCATCGAATTTCATTTTTGTAAGCCGAAAATCATGAAAATGAAATACCGAACAGCAAATTTTTCCCGGGACAAGTAAACACTTGCCCAACATGCCCTTTTCTACACTGATCTCAGAGTTGGTATATATAGTTAGGGAGGGTTGTTGGGGTCGTGACTCATAGCCCCACACCTAGGTGGATTTTATTTAAACCTGTGTGTGTTCCGTTGAAGTTTGGTAGAGTGTTTACTTACCGTGTGGAAAATTCGCTGTTCGGGTATTTTGTTTTCTCAAATTTCATCTTGCGAAAATGGAATTTGATGATATGGCTATTTCAGTATTAGAAGCAGATCCCTTAACACAGTTATGAGAGGGATTCTGGCAGGGGCATCAGGAATATAAGGATAATTCCACACTCCACTAAGGCTACTTCTGCCAAATGGCACAATTAAAATGTTAGTTGTAGAAGAACACAGAATGAAAGCACAGGCAAATATGCTGAGAATGTTCAAAAGTAGACAAAATGCATCAAGAAACTTATGCAGGATTACCTGACAAGGTGTATTAGTATGACATAGGTATGGTGCTTCACCAAGGATCAGAACATCAGAATACCCGATAAGGTATATTAGTATGAAATGGGTATGATGCTTCACCAAGGATCAGAACATCAGAATACCCAACAAGGTGTATTAGTATAACATGGGTATGATGCTTCATCAAAGGTCAGAATACCCAACAAGGTGTATTAGTATAACATGGGTATGATGCTTCATCAAAGGTCATGACAACAGAAAATCTGACAAGGTATATTAGTATGACATTGGTATGGTGCTTCATTAAAGATCATGACATCAGAAAACCTGAGAAGGTATATTAGTATGACATGGGTATGGGGCTTCATCAAAGATCATGACATCAGAAAACCTGACAAGGTATATTAGTATGACATTGGTATGGTGCTTCATCAAAGATCACACCATCAGATAACCTGACAAGGTATATTAGTATAAGATTGGTATGATGCTTCATCAAAGATCACAACATCAGAAAACCTGACAAGGTATATTATTATGACATGGGTATGGTGCTTCATCAAAGATCATGACATCAGAAAACCTGACAAGGTATATTAGTATGACATAGGTATGACGCTTCACCAAAGATCAGAACATCAGAAAACCTGACAAGGTATATTAGTATGACATGGGTATGGCCCTTCACCAAAGATCAGGACATCAGAATACCTGACAAGGTGTATTAGTATGACATGGGTATGGTAATTCACCAAGGTTCAGGACATCAGAAACGCATAACAATTAAAAAAACAGAAATAAGCAGAACTCTGTATGCAACAAATAAACCACAAAATAAAGAACACACAGGAGGTAACATCATAAAATCGATATGTAGCTCTTCTATTTATTCTCGTAAGTCTTCATCAGAACCATGTCTAACCAAATGAGTCTATTTAAATAATTATGCAGCACAGTGACATGGCAAAATGAAACAATCAGGGAAAAGCACTCAGTATGAACAGCTGTATGTACCACAAACATAAACTGCATTTTTGATACCGCATACGCATTTATCTTAATGAATATAATTTTTAAAAATTGTAATATTCAAAATGTGATTCAATCCACAGGCAGTGGATTCATAGAAAGTTGCATGAAGTCCAGGAGACCACTGAGAAGTCTACTCAATGTCTCAGTTACCCTAGAGCACTGCCTGGTTAAGTGACCCGCACAGGTTCATAAAGCAGACAAATGGAGGTTGTTGGAATCAAACCCTGGAGTACAGAAAGTAGCTCATTAATAGCTCATAACCCTAAACATCTTTTCTAACTGCCTGATGATTCTTCTGCATTAACTGCCAGAAGAGCCAGACTGATTTGCAAGCATAATTCCTTCAATTCTAAATAAGTGACCAACTCCCCAAATGGATACCTACTGTCCATGTTATAGAATGTAAAACAACAAAAATAAATAAGTTACTTAAAGATAAGTGCAGATTTGTCTATAAAGTCCTGTTATTTTTTTCTTATTCATTGAACCAACACAGTTATTATTTTCTTAACTATTTCTTAGGCTCATTAGATAAAATGTGCATTAACTATAAACATTATGTTTAACCATTGAATGTGAGTGGCATTTTTTATAATAGGGGTACACAAAGAATCATCCCTGATGCCAGTAGAACTGGAAGTCATCTGTTATTTAACTGTATTGCTTTTAGATCTCGTGACAGTTTTTGAAATTGATTCTCAAGTTTCAGCTTTCTGATCAGCTAAAGATATTTTTGCTCAAAGTTCTCACTTGCCAAAATGCAGGACAGGATAGTAATGCAGCAGCCAGTGGTTCTGCTTCACAGGGTTTGACTAACCAGTTTGGTTCTCAGCTAGGATATTTTCTGTGCATTGTTTGCTCATCAACCATGTCCATAGCAGTTTTTGCTTGACAATCCAGTTTCTACCTACATCACAAAGATATACGGTAGATGAATTGACAATCTTCCACATGGCTGTCTGTAGATGTACATGTTGAGTGAGTGAGTGTGTCCAACCTGCGATATGCTGGTACCCCATGCATGATTTGTTTCACTGCCCTGTTTCGCTGTCTGTGAAAGTCACTTTACCATACCAGTTTATGTGCTAGATTCACCACAACCTGTTTATTTTACAGCATATTTGCATAGCAAGTATACATAGTCTTGTGGTTTGTTTACAATTATTTCTGCATGAGTCACATAATCTGTTACTCCAGAAAACACGTAATGAAACAAAGATATTGGGGAGAGTATAAAAGCACCCCGGATAGCCAACAGGTGAACCTGAGACCATTTTTTAAAAGAAAAGTGGTGCAAGGCAGTAAATGTGCAGGTGCCTACTGACCTAGTATTTTGGAAGACATAAGCTAGACTGAATCACTGCATTTGTGCTTGATATTATTGCCCTGTCAAAGCTGCAGTTGCAGAGTAGGCCAGCTGTATAGCTGAGGTCCTGCACAAGGCAGATTATGGTTGGTGTAGGCTGCGGAGTTTCCACAGCATTACCAGAAGATTAAATGTGTTAGCAACTTTGGTCTTTTAAACGTAACAGTTTTTGGCTGCTTGTAAATAAAGTCACAGGAAACGGAATTCCAGTTTTTATATCACCATTTCATTGGCCTTCAGACATAATAGGTTCATAGATTAGTACTAGGCTAACTGCCTTGTGTGCTATTTTAAGCATAGCCAATTGCCTTATGCAAGAATCAAACCTTGCACCTTGTGCCTCTAAGGTGAGCACCTTAACCATTATGCCAACCTCCCACCCCAACCACAATGACCTTGTGGTTTTGGTGTAGGACTAATCCTGGCCATATAGTACAGAGCCTTTATATGCATTTATGATCCAGATATGATCCAATGACAGGAGAGACTTCATTTTGTAACCTGGGTTTTATATTTTTATCATTTATAACTCTCTGTTCATTTGGGATATTTTACTATTTGCATGTTTGTTCCCCTTGTTCTTTATTTTGAAGAAAGTGGGTATTTAGTAGGTTAAAATCAAATAACTGATTACAAGATTCAGTAAGAGTCTGTTTAATGATTGAAGTTTCCCCAACCAGATAGGAGACAGAGATGTTTTATGGTAGCAATTGACCAATTTGGCAACCAGCTGATTCACAGTAATGTTAAGTCTGCTAGCTGATTTTTGCCTCATTTTGTCCACTTTCTGTATATCTTGGTAAATCATTAAGTCACAGACCATTCTAAGAAGGAAGAAGCCAAAACCAGTGGGTCTGAATTCCTTTGGGAATCTTACTGACATCCCTCATGAAGGTGAGTACTAGAATATGCTAACAGAAACAGTGCAGGAATAGTATGAGTGTTGATAGGCTTAACAGGGAGCCTAAACTCTTAAATTTAGGTAATCTCTGAACAGTCTAATCAAAGTGACATTGAAGGATTTAAAATATGAAAGCTGGCCATGAGTAAAGCAAATACAAGAACATACATGCACCTAAACATTCATACCAGGCTTGATAATTGTGCAGACCATCAAGTAATATGTGATCAAGAAACATCTGTGAAACATGATCTTCAAGCCAGTTTAAAAAAAATGGTTTTATAAAGTACAAAGGAATAACAGAAAAACAGATTGGTGAATTTAGCAACCTACTGGCATACTTTTTATATTTCATTTAGACAGCTTATTGGTAATAATTGGTTGTTTAGACTGAGATTTGAGTTCAGAATATTACCATTTCATTTTACATTTTCTCTTTACTAAAGACATAATTCTGTTTTTCCACACAGACGTTTGTGGTATAATTAACAAAAAGACAATTTGGAAGAGTGGCCTAATGGTTAAGGTGTTTGCCTTAGAAATACACAGTACAGGGTTTGAGACTCACAAGGGATAATTGGCTAGGCTTAAAATGTCTCGCAAGGGCAGTTAGCTTAGTACTAATCTATGAACCTATACAGATGTTGTAGCTTTCTGTTTTGAAACATTCTGAGTATATTGTTTTATTCCGAAATTTTAATTGTATATTGATTCAGATTTTTCATAATATCCTTCAAAGTTATATTTTATGTACAGTGAGAATTTTATAATATAATTTTGTGTGTGTGTGTGTGTGTGTGTGTGTGTGTGTGTGTGTGTGTGTGTGTGTGTGTGTGTGTGTGTGTGTGTGTGTGTGTGTGTGTGTGTCTATTGTTTTACTGTTAAGTGATACTAGAAAAAAATGTACATTGTTAATTATACCACAAACGTCTGTGTGGAAAAAATAGAATTATGTCTTTAGTAAAGAGAAACGTGAAGTACAAAAAATGAAGAGATACATGACAGTGACTTCCAGAACTTTTTGAATGTAAGCTGAAATGGGCAATAAAGTGGAAGAGGAAACAGGGATTCTCAAACATGTGAAAGTAAATGAAATTTGTAATGGTGTAAAATATGAAGATTTATTAAGAAAAGAAAAAGGAAAAAGAAAATTTGAATGTTTACATATAAAACAAAAAACTGTCACAGAGATGTTGTGCAGGGGTAAAGTGAAGATGATGAGTACCAAACTAACAGGGAAATAGAATGACATGAAGATGAAATGATGCAGATAACACTGCAGAAAAGAGTAAATAATCTCAGCAGCTGGAACTATAATTTTATATACATTTTAAGAAAGTAGTTAATTGTTAACTAATCTCACTAGTTGATAAAGTACTGATGTTAGAATTTAATTCACTTCTTATTACTTGGTGTTGTAATAACTAAAGTAGCTATTGCTGAAGTAACAACAAGAATGCTTTAGAATAATATGTCAGATGGTACATTTATATTCTGAAAACCTGGTCAACCTTATATTTGAGAAAAAAAATACATTCAACTTGCATGGCTCGACAACTGATTTTAAGAACAATGATAGGTGCAGCCAGGATTGGGAATGAGTCAGATCATGAAAACAGTGCCTGGGGAGCAGTAACCAGGATGTTAACACAACAGCAGATATAAAAATAATCCATCCAGAAAAATAATGTGAAAGAGAGTGTGAGAAAGAGAAGGCAGAACTGGTAATGAAGAACAGAGTAAAGAGCAAGGGTGAAGAAAAGGTAATATAGTTACTTAGTCTTTATGATAATTCATAGATATGGAAGGAGACATCATGGAAGATGATTCAAAATTGTGTTTAAGGAGAATTTCAATATAAACAACATAATTTGAATGAGCAACAGAGGGCATTCTGGATATACAGTGTAGCAAAAGATATGAGTAAGAATGAAACCAAAATCAAAAGAAACTAGACAGGCTTGGCAATGTTGAGAAATGACTGCAAAGCAGATTTAAAATGACAATTAAGACAGAATAATGGATCTCAGAAGGCATCCCCAAATATACTCAAATTCTATATTTGAGTATGGGAGATATGATTAATAAATTGGAAGACTGCAAGTTTAGAAATTGTTTTGCCAGTTAAGGCATAATTAACATGCAGAAAACATGGTTAATAGATGTTTTTGTATGATGTAAAGTTTTGACAATTTTTGAAGTTAATGCAAAAAAAAAGGTAAACATTTTAGACATTGCAGAGGAAAACTTAACTTTGGCCAATTTAAAACAAGGTTTGATAGTTGAATTGTTGGATATATACATTATGACATAAGCTGAATACAACTGCCAGCAAATATGTGTACTGAATGTTTGTGTTCCACTAATAAGAAGGTACAGCAAAGAACACCAAAATAAATAGGCAAAGTTAAATAAGGTAATACATAATTATTTGTTAAAAGGTAATTGGGAAGTAGCCATAACTGGTGGCTTTAATGCACATATAAGTTAGTATAGAAAATACATGGACTTTCTAATGAGAAACTTGTGGAGAAATTTGGGGGATAATTCCTGTTGGAAGAATTCATTATTAATAATAGTGAAGCATAAACTTAAAATAACAGAGACAACAGGTTGAAAAATTGGAGGAAAGTTAGCTCTACCATCAATCATTTGGGAGGAAAAGATCATAACAGATTATACCACCTCAGTCCTTAAAAAACTGAAAGTGATCACTTTCCTATACAACTAAAGAGAAGGTAAATGTAGCATTTAACTTAAGAATGTAGACAGTGAGAGCAGATTCAGACAGAGAAATATTTGAGTGCTGCAATGAATAATGCCTGGAAAAAATATTTATGTTAGTTAATGAGCTGAATTAAAGCCAATGGGAGATGCTTCTAGTTGAGTATAGATTGGTGAGAAGGAAATACAGAATTTTAACATGGGACCATCATGTAATATTTGATCAAGATTACAAAGAAATGAGAGCAAATATTTATAGTCATATTAAATAAAAATGAAAAAGAATTTTGGAAAATTATGTCATAGCAGGTAAATAAAAACTTTAAAAATGAGGACTTTTGCACAAGTGCTGAAGAGTGTTTAAAATACAATAGGGCAAGTACTATGAAGAAAAATAATATAGATAACTGGTTAAGAAGAATATTAAGTCCTTAGGGAAACTTTTTTAAAAAAACATGTTTATTGGTTTTAGCATGCAATTAATAAAGCATAGTAATTTATACAAGCAGTTAACAAATGGAAAATTTTAACATTCATAAAACAACAAAAGTATTTACAAAGACTTCCACAGGTTAATACATCATCTCACATAACTATAATACATTATAAAGGTTCCAAGTCTTTTTTTAACAAACTTTGTAAAGTATCCCACATATTATAACTGGTTGTTTTCCTAGAAGTTCTTGATTTAATAGTCATTAGTTCCATTTGACCTACCTCTATCAAAACATTTTTAAACTCATTAAAGGAAAGAGGGATATCTGATATCCAATTTCTAGTTATAATCTTTGTAGCCACTGCTAGAATTGACCATAATAGGGGAAGTTTAACCTTTTTAACACATTTTGGTATGGGGTATTGAAGAGGATTAGTGATTTAGATATTGTAAAATTATCTGTAAAAAGAGCCTGTAGAAAATTGTTAATTGATGTCCAATATTCCTTCGGTTTTATACAATCATCGAACATATATGCCCAGTTAGCATTTATTTCTGTGGTACATCTCTTACATATGTTATCTTTTTTATTAATTTTGCTCATTATTAGAGGGGTGTAGAAGGACCTGTGTAAGAATTTCCAGACATAAAGTTTCCATTTAATTGAGGAAGGTGTTTTAGAAGCTGATTCCAGTATATGACTTTTACCTTGTTGTTCTGGGGATTCTCTATTTATGGAATTGAAGTAGTTCCAGTAATTTTCTGGACAGTTGAAGGTTTCATCTCTAATAATATTGTGTGTGTGAGAAAGCTTGCCTTTATCTGAAACTTTCTGCTGTAGATTTAGCATCATGTAATCTATCAGTAATGAAACAGATTCTTTAGGAAACAGTGTTATCAAGTCTAGTTTATTAGAAAGATATTGTCTGAAAGCCTGCATCTCTAACCAACAAGTTTCATCCAAATCAAATTCTTGAGTTAAAAAATCTAGATTTTAACTTTATTATCCTACAGCATCAGATGCCAGTACATTAAATTATTTTGCCTGAATATTAAAGTTTTATCAGGGTTAGATGATAAGAGTATACCTTGTGTATAAGTTATGGGAAATCAAATGAAGATCCATTCCTTATATTTGGGATGTTTATATATAAAGTTACAAAAAGTAATAATAATATTTATTGGGTAATTTGATGTATGTCTCAGTGTTATGGGTACAGTGCAAAATTCTTTGAGTATCCATAATATGGGGTTATTTATAATAATATGTTTGTGTGTTAGTGGTATACTAGTTAATTCCATGCCTATTAATTCCCAATATTTTTTCCACTTCACAACATATGAATTATCAATTAGTAGAGCTACAGTTTTGATAACAGAGGATATAAAGTATAGATCAAAATTAGGAAAGGCTATACCTCCTTGGGACCAATTATTTATATATGTCCTTAATGCCAATCTAGGTCTATGAGGTGCCCAAAAGAATTTCAACATTAATGTGTTTAATTTTTTAATGATTGTTTTGGTAGGTGGGAGTAGCATTGATTGTATTACATATAATATCTTCGGAAATATAATAACTTTTATAATTGTAAGTCTTTCTTCCATGGAAAATATGATATTATTCCAACTTTTAAACAGGGTTTGTATGTTTTCAAGACATTTATTATAATTATATTGAATAATTGATTTAATATCTCTTGCTAAGATAATTCCTAGATAAGTTATATGACCTGAATTGGGTATATATTTATGATAATCTTTTTAAAAAATATTTTTTTCCTAAATGTATTGGCAGAATCTTTGTTTTTTCTTCATTAAACGTCAGACCTGAGATTTTCTTAAAGTCTGCCATTTTGTCAAATAATGACTGTATAGAAGAGTTGTTTCCTGTTGATGTAATTAATACATCATCAGCGAAAAGCTGAATTTTAGATACTGTATTTTCATTTATTTTAAATCCTTATATGTCATTATTGTTTCTAATTAAATTGGCCTAGGGCTCCATTATTAGGGTAAATAATAAAGGGGAGAGTGGACATCCCTTTTTAGTTCCTTTCAATATGGGTATCTTTTGAGAGACATATGTGCCAATTTTTATGTATGCCAGTGCTCCTTTATATAGATTTTCAATCAGATTTACAAATGCATCAGATAATTTTGTACACCTTAGCAAGATAAACAAGTACTCCCAGCTCACAGAGTCAAAGGCTGAGATTATGTCAAGGCTAATTAGTGTCAGAGCCTTCTTATATTTATTTGCATAATCTATTAAAGTTAACGTTCTTCTTATGTTGTCAAACGTATTTCTATTTATAATAAAGCCTGTTTGATCTATGTCAATAATGTTTGGAAGAATTGTCTTTAATCTGTCAGCAAATATGTTCATAAACATCTTGTAGTCAACATTGAGCAGTGAGATGGGCCTATATGATGAACATCTTGTAGGGTCTTTATTGGATTTTAGAACTGGTGAGATAAAAGTGTATTTCTAAGATGGGGGATAGTAAATTCAGTCAGAGCTGCAAGGAAAACATTATATATTAATGTGTGGACATTTTTAAAGAATATTTTGTAAATCTCGGGAATAATACCGTCATTACCTGGTGCTTTGTTTAACTTGAGTTTGTTTATTTGAGTGACAATGTCTGTACATGAGATGCTCTTATCCAATGACTCAATCTGTTGTTTATTAAGTTTTTTGTCCATGTATGTAGTAATGAATTTCTTTATTTTATCTTTTGGGTCCATATTAACTCTGTCATTGCTTATTTTATGAAAGTAATCTTTAAACTTATCTAGAATTTCTGATAAATTAGAAAAAAAATTTTCCCTGAGGAAAATATCTCTTTGATGTGATTTTGTTTGTTAAGTCTTTTTGTTTTATTTTTAAGTTTATTTAAATATTTGGGATTTATGGAATATGTTAGGAATTTATATTTCTCTAGGGTTATTTTGATTTTGTCATTTAAAATTTCTTTGTACTTCTCATTTAAATTATTTATTTCTTCTATAATATTTTTATTTGTGATATCTCCCTTACTATTGAGCTTAAAAGTGTCTAGCTTATTCTGCATGTCTAGAAGATCTTTGTCCCATGTTTTCCATGTTATACTTTGCCCATATAGCTATGATTTCAGAGCATTATATATATATATATATATATATATATATATAGAGAGAGAGAGAGATATATATATATATATATATATATATATATATATATATATATATATATATATATAAAATCAAAATATCTGGTGTAGTGTTTATTTCTAGGAAGTTTTGTGTCTCTTTATTTATACATTCTTTGAAGTCTTTTAGTTGAGTTAAGTAGGCAGGAATCCTTCTAATCTGGGTATTATGTGTTACATTTACCATAAGTTCAAAAGTGATAGAATTATGGTCCAATATTGGGCAGGGAATGACCATAGATTTAGATAAATCTTTTACAAGTTGGTTAGAGATCAGAACTTTATCTATTCTAGAGTAAGACTTGTGTCTGTTGGAAAAAAGTATATGGTATATGGTACGTAGTATCAGCTTGATTATTAATATCATTCAAATGATATAAGTTAATAAAGTCTTTCAGATGTTTTGCCCTAGCTGTAATTTTCCTCTTCCCAAGGGTAGTAGTATCATTATCATATAAGGTACAGTTGAAATCACCTGCTAATATGATGTCTCCTTTAGAGTGGAGTACTATTTGATTGAAATGCTGTTTCACTGTGGTAATACCTATGTCTGGTATCCAATATATGTTGATAAATGTAAAAATATTTCTATTAATCTGTACTGTAACCATGCAAAACATTCCCTTGTCATCCTTGTATGTCTTAATAATTTTGGGAATAGGTTTGGATTTGTTCCACAGGATAGCTATCCCCTTTTTTTCTGTGTATGTTCTGAGGTGACTAAAGTAATGTACTTGTTGGTTTCTAGTTTATCTATGTCTTTTTAAGAAGATGAGTTTCTTGAAGAAATATTAGGTTAGATCTATGCAGGTTAAGATATCTGATTAAACTTCTCCTCTTACATGGGTTATTTAATCCATTAATGTTTAGGGAGATCCCTCTCAATGTTGCCATTTGACATATATAGCATAAGGCAAAATATGTTTAGTTTATGCTTTTTTTATACAGATCAGTAAGCTATTCCCTCCTATAGATGTTAAATTAATCAAGGCTTTGACTTGTGAAGTATCTGTAAGAATATGTGGGACTTTAATTTTTATTAGAAATAAAAATGTGATTATGAGATATGATGTGAATGTCAGAACTGTAATCATACTGTAACAATAATCAAATAAAATAGTGTTATGATTGAACTTCGCAACCAACCTGGAGTTATAAACTCTGAATTTGAGTACTTACAACTAATCGAGTTACCTCTCTAACTATAACAGCAGAACTCTAGCTACCACCTAATGTCATATATATATATATATATATATATATATATATATATATATATATATATATATATATATATATTAAAACTTTCAAAACCAAAGTTAAATTCATCTCTATTACTATGTATTATAAAAGAAATTATACAATATATACACTTATTTCTTAGTATGTGTCAAGATTTCATTAAAGACTTCTTGATATCATATCTTTAAAACTAGAAAGAACAGTTTAAGCTAACAGTAACATTGTATATATCAGAATGATAGATCATTGAAACTTTTCATTGACTTGTTTGTAGGAACATATAAAAATATTAGAAATAGAGACTTTATCTAATACAGTTTATACAGACTATATAAATTCAACTTGAATATTTCAACTGATGTAGAGGATATGTATTAATAACTAGACTAGCTTATTAACAATAAGAACATAACTAAGTAAATTACACATTTTGAAACATTTTAAAGGAATTGGGATATAACAGGAGATCCAATTCTTAAGAAAGTAAATAGCTCAAATCATGCATATGAGCAAAAGCAATTTGATCTATTATTAAGCAGAATTAAACATTTCTAGCCAGATAAATGAGCATCTATTACATATATAACTGTTTTATATAAAAACCTAGTAATAACTGCAATACAACTTGGAAGGGGAATGAGAAAAGAAGAAGAAAAAAAAAATATATATATATATAAATAAATAGTAAATATAGGTGCTTTGTGTATACATAGCTTCCCTGAGCTTAGAAATATCTGTTAACTAATGCTTCTGTGACACAATATATTACTCAGATCAAATTATTCATTACAGTTGTTATGAAGGTAGTAATGTAAATGATTTAAATATATGCAGTCATAGAGATATGCATAAATGTATTATCTGCTTGTTCATGAAGCTATGATAGGAGAATTAATTACCAAAGCAAAAACAGTATAGTAAAAAACATTGCATTAATCAAAGGGAAGTCATGTCATTATATAGAAAACAGTATGCAGTGGCTTCATATATGGTATATATTGCATACTAGCTTAAAAAGTATCAAATAACTCTAGTTCCGAGTTAAAAAAGTTCAAAATATAATATTATCATACATTGTTAGGTAGCAGAAGCATGTTGTAGTATGTGCATTGAAAGAACAATTGCAGTACTGCTTTTTGTGTAAAGCACCTTTAAGAACATTCTAACTAATATACTATTGAATTCAGCTGATGTACATTACAAAACTTCAGTAAATGGAGTAGATAGTAAGATAATGCTTTAAAATGTTCTGTAGCCTTACTAAACATAAATTATATCAATAAAGTGCTATTATAATGATACAAACTCACATTTTTGTGTTAATAAATCCATTTGCATCATATTTCCACATTTGTGTCTGTTCTGCTTCCTGGAACTGGCTTACTTTGCAGCATTACATCATGTGGGAGTGAAATCAGAGGTCAAAGTTCATGATGGCTGCTTTCTTCAACTCAGACGAAAAGTTAGAACATGAAGGTTTAGAAAACGGCTCGCGAGCGCTATTCTTGAGGTTGCAAGTGTCTAAAGTTGTCTCCTGAGGGATTCCAGCAGGAAATTTGATAAAAGTAAGTGAAAATAATACATTTTGAGTGTAATAAGGCTCTGTGTACTGTAGAAACAGCTCGAGGTGTTCCACAAGCCTTGGGAATCAAAGCCTCAGTAATATCAGGCCATAGAAAACACTATAAGTCTATTTACAATGTACATGAACCCTATAGCATTTCCTAAGCTAGACAATGTTATAAGCACACACATACTAAAACTGTCAGGGTATAACTGTTTCCCCAAAAAAAAAAAATATGCATGTGTATACTATATCATTCATCTATTACTATATCAAGGAATACAGTGGTGCATATATTAATCATTCATCGGCTAATGTATCTAAGGATAAAATATTGCATTTATATTTATTTTGTTTAATCAGCTGTTTATACTTCATGTTGTTATAATGAGTTTAAACTGTATCAGTTTTATAATGTCACACAAAGGGTTGGGAGGGTGGCCTAATAGTTAAGGTGTTTGCCTTACAAACACAAGGTGTAGGGTTTGAGTCTCACAAGGGATAATTGGCTAGGTTTAAAATGGCTCTCAAGGGCAGTTAGCTTAGTACTAATCTATGAACCTACTAATCTATGAATTATAACTAAACATAGCAATATTTTGAACCGATTAAAAAAAGAAATAATAAAAATTAAAAAGGGGAAATATTTTTTAGTAAAATTAAATTAATATAACTTCTTACTAACCTTTGATCTCACAAAGAGAGATTAAAAAAGCAACAAAAATTGTATCTGGTTACTTGTTCCTTGGGAAGAAAATGTGTTAGTATAACAAGTTGCATATTTTAAGGACTTTAGAAGCTATGTGATTATCTTATGTTGTTTGTGGATTACCTGAGGGAAAAGGAAGTTTGCATAAATTAATCAGAATGCTATAAAGCATGTCAATCATTTATTTTTTAGTCTCTTTTGCTTGTCTGTTGTCTTCCAAGTTGTGCCTGATGCCAGTCTTTTCAACGAAGGTGTTACTCATTCCATTTCTTCTATCTTGTCCAATATTTTATGTTTTTTAAAATAAGCCAGGGTAGTGTCCAAATCCTCAAACATTTTAGGACCATCAGGTAAGAAGATTTTTAGTCTGGCAGGGAACAAAATATGTGTTTTCAGTTGTACCTTTTTTAGTTCTCTTATCAGTGGCAATAAGGTTTTCATTTTAGATATCACCAGAGTGGAATAATCATTATCAAAGAGCACTACTGCATCATTAACTTTTAAAGGTGTTTTTGCCCATGCTGATTTTAACACCATCTCCTCATCAAATGAAGATAAAAATTTTACTATAACTGATCTAGGAATGTTTTTGTTAGTGGCAGAGGAAGACAGAGATCTATGGGCTCTCTCTATACCAAAAGAAAATGCCTCGGATAGATCTAGAGTTTTTTGGTAGCTAAGTGTTTAAAAAAGTTATAATGTTATTACCTTCTATGCCTTCTGGTAGTCCAAAGATCCTTATGTTATTACGTTGAGATCTGTTTTTGAAATCATCCAATTTAGACTGGAGATGAGTGCTTTGTATGAGTAGAAATTCAATGTTCATTTCTCCTTCTTTAATTCTACTGTCCATGTCATTGAGAGCATCCTCTATACCTGAAATCTGCATTTTTTGCTGTTATAAGTCTTCATGTAATATATCCATTTGTTTGGTAGTTTTGTCTTTGAAATTCTCTATTTTAGAATCAGTTCTGTCTATTTTAGTTGTCAGTTCCTGCATGTTTAGTGGCAATGCTTGAAGTTCTTTCTTAAGGGTAGAATCCTGGTTGTTAGCTTTACTGTAGCTCATTCTAAGGAGTTGCGATGAGTGAGAAATTTCCAAGACAATTTCTGACAGGAAAATCAGTCAAAGTTTCTTTCTTTTTTGGATATTATTGTAGAAAATGGTATTGAAAAATGATTTTTATGAAGAAATAAATTACATTAGACAAGTTTTGATGGTAAATTTCCCTGTGTATGATGTTGTCTTGGTGGAGCTACAGAAATCTGCTGCTATCCTGTGTTCATCCTTGGCCATGCCCCCTTAGGGAGACTTTTTGATCCCCAGAAGATTATGTTAATTTTAGGATGTTAGAAATGACAGTGCTACTGAGATAGATGGTGTGCTCAATGAATCATTTGAAATTTATAGAAACATATGGACAAGAATTCTTAGCATTCCTGTTTAAAAATGTTATTAAAAAAATGTCCTTCATCAACTAGGGCATAATGGCACCAATATACAACAAAAGACCTAGCAATGTACTGACCCATAACATTATTAAATACAATAAAAAAAACACTTTTGTTTATTGTATTAGAATAAGTAAAGAGAGAGGTCTGTACTAAGATTGTTAGAAATATAATATATTGAAATTAAAACTAGCACCTGTTGTATGTATATTGCAACATCTTAATGAATGGCATGTAGAACTAAGGAAGGGAAAGTTATTTATGGGTTTTATAAAAACAGAGGCAGTGTTTAAAAACATAAACAGGAGTCTTCTATGGTGGCTTAGAAAACATAATAAAGATCCTTAATTAAAGTTTAGATGAACTAAAACATTTAAACTGGGTTACAGTGCGAGTCCCCATCAAGGGATATTATGCATTAATTTTCAGAACTGAGAAAGGATTAAAGCACTGTTGCTCACTAGCCCCTTGGCTGTTCTTAATATATGTGGATGAAATTATAATGAGTAAGTATGGATCTACTAAAAATATAAAGTGATGTGTCAATTAATTCCTAATGATGACAGTGTAGTTTTGCTCACACTGAAATTCCAGGGAGTTAAAGAGGAGATGAAATCCTTATAAAGTATACCAAGAGAACTTAACCTGAAAATTAGTTGTAGTACAACAAAAGTAATGACATTTAATAATGGGATGGAAAGTAAACATAATTTATGGACAAAGCTGACTAAAGAAGAGCATGTTGATAGATTTAAGTATTTGGGATTAATGTTTTCAGCTGATATCAGCTGGACAGCAGATATGACATATTTGAAATTTCAGATGGATAAAATAATAATTTGTGTCTTACTTAAGTTTTACATATCATAGCATATGGGGGTTGCAGTACATTATATCAGATGACAGGAATTAAGACAAACACAAGCTGTATAATGGTGTATACAGCTGAGCTTTAGAGCTCATGACAAGTAAAAAAGGTTATTATAAGCTGATATGTAGTCCAATATGGATTATAATGATGGTGTTGAAGTCTTTTCCATCATTATGTCTAACAAATGATGTTACTATATCTCATTTCATGCAATAATTGATAACAGAGTAATAGCAAATTGGTTTAAAACGAAACTATAATATCAAGAATAAACAATGAGTGCAGTTCTTTGGGGAAAAACAAAATTACAAACTGAAATGTGATTATATTTGAGACATACAAAGGATAATAAATCAATCTTTGAAACTGCATCCTTTTTCTGTCTTACAAAGTGGTTGCTGAAAGATATAATCTTGAGTAAATCTACTTCCCATTTGTAAAAAGGAAGAATAAAGAGAAATTAGAAAGGAGAGGATACTGAGAAGATGTAGCAAAGGAAGTTCTCAATGTTTTATTCTAATAATAAATCATTATATAAAGTAATCATTTATCAAAATATACTGCAAGATAGCTAGAAAACATTATTATTCATAAACTATAAATCTGAAGTATAACAAAGGATGATTCTGAAATCAAGGTATAAGACAATATCGAGGTGCCATGCTGCATTTGTGGAGAATTAGAAATCACATTGTTTTAAGCTGGTGAAAGTACAGCTAGAAACAGTGTGTGGACCAATGTATGAAACCCACGTATGATACAATAGGGCTAAAATTTGTGAAAAACGTATTTAACACTGTGGACAGTCTTAAAATAATAGAATTAGCAATGAACATAAGATTTAATTATTTGAATAACAGTTGATGTCTTAAATTATTGTATTTTGAGTTAAGTTATGTAGAAATGAATGGCAACAATAACAGAATTTTTCAATTGTTTTAATTGAAAATTTGTACTTGTTTTAATTTGAAATAACAACCAACTTCTTTCCACTATAAAGTTTATACTGACCAGTTGGCTGAGAGCACGGAAAGGTGCAAGGTCCCCACTAGCCCTAAACTGGATTAAGGAGCTGGGTGACACAGTGGTGCAGTAGTTAACATTGTCACCTCACAGCAAGAGGTTCTCTGGTTTGATTCTCAGCTGGGATGCCTTCTGTGTGGAGTCTGCATTTCCTCCCTAAGTTCACTTGGGTTTCCTTCGGGTACTCCGATTTCCTCCCACATTCCAAAGACATGCATTTGGAGCATTTCTCCCCGGGCCTCCACTGAAAATAGGCTGTGTCCTAGTCAGACTTTCCCGGTCAACAAATGTTTAAAAAAAAGTAAAAGGAGGTAATGGAGAATGAGAATGAAATGCAGTCTATTTCTTTTCTATCCAAATCAAACAAATTGCTAGTGAAATTCAGTTACTTCTTGACAAAAATCTAAATATTAAAAATAAACAAAAGCAACATTTTTATGGTAAAATAGCTTTAAGGTAAACAGTTAAGTACTTTTGTCATTATCTACAATATCTAGAGACTTCTTTAGCGCAAGCATTAAAATTAAATAACTCCTTAAATAAAAAAGGATGACCTTATGATTACAACCGTGCAGCACTGAAAATAAGATACAATTAAAACACTTACAGAACAAAAAGACATGAAGCTCTGCAGCATAATAGGAATATAAATGAAAGCTGTCAAACAGACATTTATTAATATGAATGAATGAATACCTTAATGCACTTAAAATAACATTCAAAGAAGGCAATAATTAAACAAAGACTAGTAAGTAGTCAAAGTAAGTTTAAATTTATGTATACTCACAAATAAAATACTGTTGGTATAAAAATTGCTGAATGTGAAACAGATGGCTAATTTAAAGTCAACAGTTTAAACACTTTTTTTATTCTACATTCCTCAGTTAAACAAGGGTGGACTGGCCAATACAGTTCCTTTTTCTGTAGGATGATATTAAAATCACACTAAGTGCCCACTGTTAATGTATTGCCAATATATCAAGCTGCATTATTATCAGCACCAAGAAAGAAGGATGTGAGGCTCTACTTATTGTTCAAATTCAGCCTATCCACAGGGTCTGCACCTGATATTTGGAGAACTGCTGTGACTACTCTATACAAGGATGGCCTCCACTACAGACCTGGGTAGTTATAGACCCCTTGACCTCACCAAACTTATATGCAAAGCCACAAAATGTACTGTAACAGACTTGCATGCAAAGCCAGAGAATGCACTGTAACAGACATATGCAAAGCTACGGAATGTGTTGTAACAACATAAATACAAAGCCATGGAAATGTATTGTAATGACTTAAATGCAAAGCCATGGAAATATATTGTTAACAGTTTTATGTGCAAAGCCACAGAATGTGTTGTAACAGATGTATATGCAAAGCCACGGACTGTATTGCAACAGACTTATATGCAAAGGCATGGAATGTACTGTAACAGACTTACAGTATATGCAAAGCCACTTAATGTATTGTAACAGACTTAGGTTCATAGGTAGGCACTAGGCTATCTGCCCAAGTGCCTACGTAAGCCTAGCCAACAAGGTTCCCTGGCTTATGCTACCCAAGAAAGTTATTTTCCTGTGCCACTATCGAGCAGAGACACAGAAGTGATCCCCGGGGTGTATTTTCTATTTCCCATCCACTCATCAAGATTTTCTTGAAGAGTGCTAATGAAGAACTTTGTTTGACATAGATGAGTAGCCTGTTCCAAAGTATGGGAAGTCTCTGGGACAGGAATCTATCTCTCTAGCATGTCCTGTTTATTGTGGTGACAAGGATTAGGTCCCTAGAGCATGTAGCTCAGAGGTATTGGGATTTCTTTTGGTGTAGCATGTTCAACAGCTCTGGGTTTGACATAGCTTTATATGTTAGGCCGAGATCACCTCGGAGTAGGTGATATGCTACGGAGCAAATCTGAAGTTTTTTGAGACAGTCAGTGTAGGGCATTTGTTTGAGGCCAGTAATCCTATTTGTGAGATACTTCTGTGGCCTTTCCAACTTCTGTAGATGTCTTGTGAGGTACATTCCAAAAGAGGTGTTGTACTCTATAATGGGTTTAATGAGTGTCGAGTAGAGGGAAACAATGACCTCTTTTTTCCCAGATGAGAACCCTTTTATGATGAGGTGTGCCACATAGAAGAACTTCCTGACTACTGTGGTGATGTGACTATCAAAGGAGAGACTACTGTCCACCTGAGTCCCAAGGTCTCTTATAACACTTTTGGTGTTACGTAGATTGCTGCCTATGTGGTAGTTCATGGGTACAGAATTTTTACAAAAGGGGATGACACTGCACTTTTTGGCATTGAGCTTGAGGCCATGGCTCTGACACCAGGCATCTGTCTCAGCGAGGCCCTTGTGTAAAATGTCCACATCATTTGCAGACTTGACTATGGCTCCTACTTTGCAGTCATCTGTGAACTTCGTTAGCCAGAGGCCTTCTGTGTTAGCCTGTACTTCAGAGAAGTAGATATCAAACAGGAGAGGTCCCAGGACTGAACCCTGTGGCGCTCCACTTGTCACTGATTTGAGGTCAGATTTGGAGTCTGCAACTTTTACAGTGTGGGTTCTGTCAGTGAGCCAGTTAGCAACACATCTTGTGACGTAGGGATTTATACCTAGTTTAGTGAGTTTAGCTATAATTCCAGAATGGGGAATGGTGTCGAAAGCCTTGACGAGGTCAAGATAGGCTGTGTGAACTACCTTACCCTCATCTACGGCTTTGGTGACTGCCTCAAAGAAGTCAATCAGGTTCAGGAGGCATGATCTGCCTTTCACAAACCCGAACTGGGTGGGATCCAGAGTTTGGAGGTTACCAATGTCTTTGTTTATGAGTTCCATGATGATACATTCCATGGCCTTGCAGACCAGGCTCATCAGGCCAATAGGGCAATAGTTCTTGGGATCAGTGGTGGCTCCCTCTTTGTGGAGTCATATGCAAAGCCATTGAATGCATTGTAACAGAGCTCATTTATTCAGACATAGGCAACCAAATTGATCTTGACTGCACTTAATTTGGCTTTGTGAAGGGCAGGTCCTGCCCCTGACCGTAGTACACTTCTTTGAAAAGGTTACAAAGGCTGACAGCTTGACATTGGCAAAGTTTTAACACTATACCCTATGCTGGTACTATTGAAAACATAGACAGAGTTTCTTCGAAATACAAAGAAGACATCCTACCACTGTACTCTTTCCTTATCAGACACATCACCGAATAAAATGCCCCCTTTGATAAGTACAAATCCAAGCATATTGCTCAAAAATTTCAAACAAGGAAATTAAAGACCCTTCAAATACCCTGATAGATTAGCACTACTCTTCTTACATTTAAAAGCTTACCAGCTCCTCTGAGGTGTCACAAAAACAATGGTTCAACAAACACACACACGCACACGCACAGTCGGGGCATAAATAGTTTCCTAACCGAATATATTATCAAACCTACAGAATACTGGTCTATATTATAACACCGAAAATGCATATGCGCGACTACATAAAAGTCAACACATAATGCACAAAACTTGAAAATAGCGAACAGCCATGTAATCAAATTTTTCCCTAGGGAAAAAACTTAAACGGCCATTTGCTAAAAAAAAATGATTCACCCCCCACAACCCCCAAAGTGGGGGGCTCTGCCACCCACATCCCCCTAAATAAATATACCAACTCTGAGATCGCACTATAGGGAAGGAAAGGCAACTTTGTGAAGTTGGCCAACTATCTCCTTGCCCTATGACATAGGTTCATAGGTTCATAAGTTGGTATTAGGCTATCAGCCCTAGGGCCTATACAAGCCTAGCCATAACAATTCCCTGGCTATATCTTCCCACAGTATTTACTTCCCTGGACCCCTGTCTAGCAGGGCGACTGACGTGATCTCCGGGGTGAATTTCCTATCTCCCATCCAATCATCAAGGTTCCTTTTGAAGAGGGCCAAAGACGGACTCTGCTTGACATGTATGGGCAGTCTATTCCAGAGTCTGGGGAGTCTCTGGGTCAGGAACCTATCCCTCCAGCATGTTTTGTTCATTGTGATGACAAGGTTTATATCCCTGGAGCATATGTCTCTGAGGGATTGGGATTTCTTTAAGTGTAGCATGTCCAACAGCTCTGGGTTTGACATGGCCTTGTATGTTAAGCAGTGATCGACTCTGAATAGACGATATGTGACAGAGTATAGGTGGAGTTTTTTTAGATGGTCAGCATAGGGCATCTGCTTTAGGCCTGTGATTCTTTTAGTAAGGTATTTCTGCGGCTGTTCCAGTTGACGCAGATGTCTTGAGAGGTACATACCAAACGGGGCGTTGTATTCTATAAAGGGTCTAATGAGGGATGAGTACAGTGGGACAATGACCTCCTTTTTTCTGGATGAAAAGCCCTTAGTGATGAGGTGCGCCACATAGAAAGATTTCCTGACTGTTGTGGCAATGTGGTTATTGAAAGTGAGACCACTGTCCACCTGTGTCTCTAAGTCTCTTACCACACTTTCGGTGTTTAGTGTACTGCCACCTATGTGGTAATTCACGGGTACATGTTTTTTTCCCAAATGGGATAACTATACATTTCTTGGCATTGAGTTTGAGTCCATGGCTTTGGCACCAAGCATCTGTTTCTGTAAGGCCCTTTTGTAGAATATCCACATCATTTGGAGATTCAATAATGGCTCCCAGTTTCCAGTCATCTGCGAACTTTGTTAGCCAGAGTCCCTTAGTGTTAGCCTATACTTCAGAAAAGTAGATGCCAAATAAGAGCGGTCCCAGGACTGAACTCTGAGGTACCACACTTGTCAATTGTCTAGAGCTGGATTTGGAGTTGGCTACTTTTACAGTGTGGGTTCTATCAGTAAGCCAGTTGGCAATCCATCGAGTGACGTAGGGATTAATGCCATGCTTAGTAAGTTTATCTATGATTCCAGAGTGAGGGGATGGTATCGAAGGCCTTGGCAAGGTCCAGATAGGCTGTGTGGACCACCTTACCCTTGTCCATGGCTCTGGATACTGATTTGAAGAAGTCAATCAGGTTCAGGAGACAAGATCGGCCCTTCACAAACCCAAACTGTGTGAGGTCCAGTGTTTGAAGGTTGCTAATGTGTTTGTTTATAAGTTCCATGGCCTTGCAAATCAGGCTCGTCAGACTGATGGGGAGGTGGTTCCCGGGATCCAAGGTGGATCCCCCCTTGTGGAGTGTGATAACTGTAGCTATGCACCACTCAGTGGGCACAAAGCCTGAGGTGAGGCTATGATTAAACATGACACTTAGGTGAGGTGCCAGTTCATTTTGTAGTTCATGTAGTACACAGCCTGGGATGTCGTCTGGTGCCATGGATGCTGTATTCTTAGCTTTGAAGAGTGCGTGTTTTACCTGTGTGGCCATTATTACTGGAATTTGGCAGTCTTTTGGTATTGAGATGGGCCCTTTAGGGGGTGAGAGGGGGTGAAGTTTGCACTGAATCAATCTGCCAGGATATTGGCAATATCCTTGGGATCAGTGTATTTAATGTGATTCTGTTGTAGCTTAGAACAGATCTGATCATTACCATTTAGATTCTTGACATAGCTATAGAATCCCTTCTGGTTGTCTTTGGAATCTTTGGCAATTTTATTTTCGTAACTAGCTTTGAAGGATTTTATGAGGGATCTCAGCTTCTTACTGAGGTTTGTAAGGGAGTTTTTTGCATCCTGGGATTTTCCTCTTTTCTGCAACAGTTTCTTCCTTTTGTTGTAAAGTTTGTTTATGGCAAGGGACCACCAGATTAGCTTCATTTTTTTGTAGGAGAGTGTTTTGGTTCTATTGGGGATGGCATGATTCATGCACAAGTGGATGTGCTCGTACAGTGCCTTATTGTAAGATTCAGCAGTCGAACTTTTAGTTCCCATCTGCATGGGTGTCATGAAGTTTGTCACTTCTGACTTGAGTAGCATGAAGATGGCTTTGGAGAAGTTTTTTACGGAGGTTTCCTTACTGGTGGGTGGGATGTGGATGTCAAGGTTGATTAGTTTATGGTCAGACCTGACCAACGAGGGGGTGACCATAGGTGTGGAGCATTGATTTCCCATGTTGGCAATGACCAGTTCTAGGATATTGGAGCCCCTGGTGGGACATTGGACTAGTTGATCTAGGGAGTTGGAATTTATGAATTCCAAGAACCATTGGGCAAAGGTGTTTGTATATGAGTAGTTTTCCCATTTAATGGCTGGGTAGTTGAAATCACCCAGTATTAGGGTGTTTGGTTGTATCTTAATATTTTCTAGTATGTTTAGAAAGGTGTAGTGAGAATCTTGGGGCATGGTGGGGGTCTGTAGCAAGCTACAATTTGGATTGCAGTCTCACCTAGAGTTAGTTGCTCCTGGAGAATTTCAGATGCATTGTGTTGGGCAACTAGCCTGGTGTTGTGAATATCCTTGGTGAATATGGACACTCCTCCACCTTTAGTGTTTCGGTCCTGGTTTGTTGGCCGAAAAGTGTGGTAAGAGTTGTAGCCTGGTACTGCAGGGGTGTTCTCTGGAGCCTTGAACCAGGTCTCAGTTACTGCACAGATATTGATGTTCTCCATTTTTAAGAGTGCCTCGAGAGAGTGCAATTTGAGGTTTAGACTTCTAGCCTTGAGTAACATTACCTTCAGATTTTGCATGCTTGTACCTGTTACGGTAATGGTTTTGTCCTTTGAACTTTGCGATTCGATGAATATGTGTCGCTGTTTCCGTATTCACTCAGAAGCCTTTTCATGCTTCTGTTATAGACCCTAGAATACATCACCACTACAGGTCAAACAAAGTACTACACTGGCTACTTTTAAGGCTGATCTTGAGGAATGACTGGGTAGAAACAAATTTACACCAGAGTTATCATGTATGGTCCTGCTCAGCATTGGGTGCTGTGAGCACTGTGAAGCACTTGTGATCGGTGGCAGGAACTTTTAAACAGTTAAATGTAAAAAATGCAAATATACATCAACTCATGAAATTTACTTTACTTCCCTTGGTTAAATTAAGAAAATATTTATTTGAATGTGTAAATATACTGTATTATATAATGAAAGGATATAATGTTGTTTTGAATACTGACTCACTGTATCAATATGCAGTGTTAGGACCATCTGTCAGTATTGTATAATACACTATTGTTTTAAATACCGCTTCATTGCATCAATGTGCAATGTTAGGATCCTATGTCAGTATTATATCATGAAAGGGTATAATGTTTTGAATACCACTTCATTGCATCAATATGCAATATTAGGACCCTCTGTCAACCTATTAGGGATTGTTACTGGGAAGGTAAATGGACTATTATCAAAGTACTGAGTATATGGCAGAAAAAAATATGATCTGCAGAAATCACAGATTCATATGGTAGGACTGCAATTATTAAATGTTGAACTGATGAAGAAAAGTAGCTTTGACAACTTTGACATCGCATGCATACCTGGAATTTTTGGGAGAAAATAGACTTTTCTCAAAAAATGTTTTTTATAGTTCATTTTGTCGCCTCACAGTAAGACGTTGTCCTGTTCGATTCTCAGCTAAAGCATCTTCTGTGTGGAGACATGCGTGAATGGGCATACCTTCGTTGAAGGTTGTGCGTCAGAGCTGGCAACTTGGTATGTAAAAATCTACTGCCAATCATTAGCGGACCGGAGTTCCGCTGTGGCAACCCCTAACCGGGAAAAGCCGAAAGATACAACGTTTCCATATGGGTATCTCTCTCTCCTATCTTTCAAAACTACTCTGAAAGACTTTCTAGCTAAAATCTGGCTCTGTTCTTGCTCAAAGTCATAATATACTATTTCCCTAACTGTGAACAGGTTTCATTCCTTATATCTCGTTACTCTCCCTTCTTCACTTACTGCTATCTAATTCTCTTCCCTGACTTTCTTTCCAAATATACCATAAGTCTGTTTTCCCTCACTTCATATTGCAGTTCCTGTTTGTATTAGACTAATTTACTTTAATTTCTCTACAAACTGTCTAAAATTTCTCTAAATATTAAATGATTATGTACCTTACAGTGGTTTTTAACCAATGTTTTTATATTATGTCTAATTTGTTATAATTATTTAAACTGCACATTTTTTGTTTTATTTTTGAAGATTGTAAAATTATTGGTCTTAAAATGTTTTGCAATAAGACATTTTTTTCTTCCTGGGTCTCCGCTGAAAATCAGCTTTTACCCAGTTGGACTTTCCTGGTAGTCAATGTCAATAAATCAATAAATAAAATAAATAATTATGTACTAATAAAGAAAATATATCATCAGAGGTATTAGGCACTATGTAGTCTCATTTCCGGTAAACAGGAAATAAAAATGGCAGCTACCACATTTATCTCTGTGGTCATTGCATAATGATATATGGAGTACTTTTTTTTATTAAAATACCTTTATTGAATTATCACTTGTGACACAGGTAAATTTACATTTATACAAAAGTAATCAAAATGTATTAACAAATTAACAAACATTATACTTCATGTATCGTTTAAACTCCGCAGATCTAGCTTTGGCATCCTGCAGACTACAAGAGCAACAGGAAGGAGAAAAAGATACTCTAAGTGCCTCCATTTCATTTTTTTTCATAATTTACTGCTCTCTGCACATATTTTTTTGTCATTTTTAATTTATCTGCATTTATTTAAACAGCATTTGCCTTCATATTGCTAAACACTCAAGTGTGCTAGCTTGTACTGCATTTAAAGTGGTTTTGCTACTGTTTAACTGGTTTTCTAGAAAAACAAAACAAACAAAAAAAAAAGTTCTAAGCTTGTTTCCCACCTTTCCTGTAATTAGTCTACTCCAGATACAGATTTGCTGTATCCAGGACTGTTTTGTAAGTTTCTGAGCCCCCCAGACCTTTCTGTGTTGGAAGGAAGGCATTTAGCTTATCAGTGGGAGTGGTAAGCACTAGGTAGCCTATCTACTACAAGAGGAGTGGTTTCTGGCCCAAAAATTGTAGTTTATTGGGCGTTTGGGCAGCTTTTCCATCCCTTTCAACTTTCTGGTTTAAAAGCCCGTGTTTGCATGAGTCTGCACTTGTTTAAGCTCCATAGATCTAGTTCTGGCATCCTGCAGACTTCAAGAGCAACAGGAAAGGAGGAAGAGATACTCTAAATGCCTCCAGTTTGATTTTTTCATAATTTACTGCTCTCAGCACTTGTTTTTTCTTGTTTTTAATTTATCTGCATTTGTTTAAACTGTGTTTGCCTTAATATTGCTACATACTCAAGTGTGCTAGCTTGTACTGCATTTAAATTGTTTTTGCTAATGCTTTAACTGCTTTTCTGCAAAACAAACAAAAAACAGTTCTAAGCTTGTTTCCCACCTTTCCTGTAACTAGTCTAGTCTAGATACAGATTTGCTGTATCCAGGACTGTTTTGTAAGTTTCTGAGTCCCCCAGACCTTTCTGTGTTGGAGGGAAGCTTTCTAGCTTATCATTGGGATTGGTGAGTACTAGGTAGCCTATCTACTACAAGAGGAGTGGTTTCTGGTCCAGAAATTGTAGTTTATTGGCTGTTTGGGCAGTTGTTTCATCCCTTTCAACTTTCTAGTTTAAAAGCCCATGTTTGCACGCCGAACAGCAGCACTCAGCTGAGGTAAACTATTACCGGTGCCAGAAAGTTTGCTCTTCAATTTCTCCCTTAGAACGTGCTTGTTCTTTTACTTCTTGCACTTCAATTAGCTTAATAGGCTAGCACTTTAACAGGCTTTTGTAGCATCTATTGTAGCACACTTAGGTGCTATGAGCACTAGCTGTTCCTACGCAGTAACAGTACCAGTGTTTATTAGTTATGACCACTCCTCCTGGTATGATTGTATGGCACTTTTCTGTGCTTTTTCCTGCTAACCTGGTGCACTTGGGCATTCTGAGACATTGTGACAACTGTCTAATGTACACAGACAACCCCCTCCTCTTACATCCCAACATTCAAACATGTGAGAGATGCACTTATATCACCAAACTGGAAGCAGTGCACATTCAAACCAAGACTCACTATATAAAACGCACAGCCCTCCAAAACACCAACCATCACAACCCACACAGAGAAACGTAAACTACACATCCACCTTTGCGGAGGCTGTCAATAACAATTTACCGAAACAACAGAGACCCCTGAGACAGAAACGCACTCGACCACCACAACACAACGCCAACCCCAGAACACATAGCTCACCACCACAGTGCGCCCCTCAACCTAAACCCTTAAAACAAAACACTTTGCTCAACGTACTAATCATAGGAAACTCAGTTGTGAGACACACTGATGTCCCTCTCACTAGGCCGAACAAGGAGAAGGTGACAATCATTTATCATTATTTAATTAGTTATTAGTATAGTGGTGCCTATCATTGTCTGAAAAAGGTGGTATCACAGGTTTCAGCCTGCCTACAGTTTACATTGTTTTAGTATTATTGTATATGCAGTCTTGATCAATAAAGTGATTGCAATTTAATTATTTATTTTATATTTGGCTTTTAATTGATTTTCCAATACAATATATTCTGTTTTGGTTCAAAACTGCTTAGTAGGACTTCAGGCTTCACACTTTACACTTCCTGGGTGAGACACTGTGCTGAGACTGTTTCTGATGAGACAATAAAAGGCTGTACAGTGTAGCCTTATTTGTCTATGTTTTATTTTATTTTTTTTCAATATTATCCCTTTCATGACTTTGGAGAGTCACTAATGTGGCTTGTCATCACTCTGTATAATTAACTTTCAATTGATGCAGCATGCTTTGAATGAAAGTCAGAAAGCTGTACTCCACATTTATTCTGAGACTCTATATCCTTTTATCTATGTTGCTGCAGCTTTTACTATGGCACTTGTACTGTTGTATTTAGATGAGCAAAAGCTTCAGGATTTGCAGACTGTAGTAAAAGCAAATAATGGTTTTCTGTGAAAAACATCCAGACATATATGCATCAATAACTGCACTGTTTTAAGTAAGCCCCTCACAAGAGCAGGAGTATTTGTCCTTCTCTTTCAGTACCAAATACCTGTTACTACCTGGGATTAACTAAATGAGCTGCTTTGCAAAATTTATAGAGTAAATGTGGCCTGTAGCTGCAACAAGGCAATTAGTACTGATCTTTTGCAGCTTTATTTGTATAAATAATACACCTCTGGTGTGTAACCAACACATGAATGTTTTAGAAGTGATCATATTTTAGTAGGCTATGCAACCATGGCCAGTTGTTGAAAAGCTTCCTCTCAGGACCAAAACAAAATAAAACAGGAGTTCAGTTCCCTTGTGTTTAAAACATTTGCACTGTTTACTATCTGGCAGTGAGGCAGTAGATGTAAGTTAGTGAATTGCAGGAAAGGGATTTAGTGCTTCTGTGTTTGCCAGGGGAGGATTTCTATTATTTATACATAGTAATTGTGTGTAACTAGCATGCCTTGAACTCCCTGCTCTGAAAAGCAGAATTTAACCATTTCACATTGTTGAAAGTTTAATTATTTTACTCAGAGGGTCTGTTGGTGTATATTCTTAAATATAAGCAAGCACAAACTTAACTAAAGAAGACTAAAATATGTTGCCAACCTCAAGAATGTGCTTGCAGTGATTTTTTTCAAAATGTATATGCTTGCTTTGTTTACAAGATTAAAATATTTTCTCAAATTGTAAAATTAACATGCAGTGATTTTTCAAAATATACATGCTTATTTAGTTTATGCACAACAGCAGAGTCTTAGCTTTACATTGCATTTTTTGGCTTTTAATGCTATTTCTTCTGCTGTCTGTTTACTCTGCATTCAGTTCTCATGACTTTTTATTTACTACTACCTCAGGGAATGCCAGATGTTGTTGTTTTCTAAATAGCCTGAAGTATTGGCATTTTGTACTGTACTGTACTGGCACCTGGCCTGTTGTTGTAAATTCTCAGGCAGTTTATGGGTGTTTCATCAAAATATTCAGACAAATGTGTAAGAATCAAATCCTATATAAAAAAAAACCTTTTGCTGCATCTTTATATTCCTCAGCATATCTAATTTTGCAAACAACAATGATATTAATACTGCCTACCTTTCACACACAAATTACATTTGTACATATCCTACAAGCCATAATCAGAGAGTTTGTTTGCTACTTCCTTGTTAAATGTGTAAAGTATGCATTTGCATCACTATTAATACCAAACCATGGTTAGGCATCACAAACTATCAGAGTTAAAATATATATTGTTACCTTAAATTATGATTTTCCAAAGGTATGTTTTTAAACATTTCTTAAAATTATGCTATTAAAGCCCAAAGACTCACACTGGAATTCGTTAACAATTGTGTAGGCTTCACACAAAGCCTACATGATATTTAAGTGTTAGCACAGTGAGCAGCAACACTAATCACATATGCATGCTGCTCATCGCAGTTACATGAATGCAATCACATTTTCCTGGCCAGCAACAGTGTTGGCGACGACAAAAACATGTTGAGTAGCATGAGTACACAAACAATAAACAGACAGGCTTGCCTATGGGCAAACCTGCTAAGCATGTTCACGTAGACTGCATGGAAAGGCACATAGGACAATTAATGCAAGCTGTACCAGGCAGGGGAAAGTGTACTGAGTGCAATTTGCACAGAAATAAAAGATATGACTACAGAAATAAGGACGAGGGGAGGCTTAACAGCAATGGCAACTATAATCAAAGGTTTACTATGAAGGGAAAGTGTTCAGAGGACAATGCACACAAATCAAAGATATGAAGACAGAAAGAAGGAACAGGGGTGGGTAAATGTGGAAATTATACTAAGATAACTTAGTTAAATGTGTATATGTCTCAAAAACAATTTGGTAACATACAATAATGCCGTATGTATATCATAATATTTAATGGTCATCACACTTCTTGAGCAAATATATTTAAATAAAAATGGACATGACTGCATGAGATGTGAGAGTTACACAAAGTAACATTAGAAGAGAGGTGAGTACTCATAATATAAACATGATTAACATGCTGATTTGAGATGAATGTTAGTAAGAATGCTACATACATTACTATTTGCATAGCTTTAGTTTCATCAATATGCCATGTTTGAAAAGAAGAATGTCTCATTAGTCAAAATCTTCTTTGACAAGAATCAAACCCATGCTATCAATGTTACTACTGAACTATGTATTAACTATATAAGCCACAGAAATAGGCATAATACATGTACCAAGAGGAACACCGTTGAAGGGAATTCCACACTTTCATATTCTAATGGGTATGGACCCAATATATAGATGTGTGTGGCCTTACAATGTGGGAGCAGATTGTGCCATACGTAATACCGTTGCCTAAGGCACTGCTGCCTAACACATTTATCAGCCAGACATATAACAGATGGCTATACCACACTGTGAAGAGATTTATTTCACAGAGCTATGTATTGTCTGCATCTGCTACAGGAGAGAGCAATGGATATTATCACAAACAACTGAAATTAATGTGGGAAATAAGAAAGGAACACTGATACTGAGTGTCACATGAGTATATCAGGCTGATGGCAATTAATTGACTATGCTCCTGTACACACAAATGTGATCAGTCCACTATCAATGTTCTTTGGCCAAGGAACCTTAATCTGTATTTTTGTACACACAACACCCAAGAAATCAATTACAGTTAATGTCTACAATGCAGCAGTCATTGCATGAACCACGGGGGCACTCTCACCATGACATTGCCAGACCAAATGTTATACTGCCATGAAATCAAAACATATGTCATATATCAAGGAGTAATACTGATATGATGTGATGGTTGTTATGTGATGTCAGTACATTCACACATGTACCGCCTATGCTAGAACTGAACTTTAAGCTGTACAACTCCTCCAACTAAGAATATGGGCATGACGCACATGCTCCACAGTAAAACTGTCAACACAGCTACGGAAGTTCACCTATGTCAACTCATTATAACAGATGTACTTTATTTGGCCATAATTTTATCAATAATTTGTATGGTGGAGGCCTGTGCCACTCTCTATGGACACCTCAGAACTGAGGGGGATGTCATTCATGCAGAACAGTTAAGGACACAAATACTTACGGTCACTCAAAGCTGATTTGGAATCCCTGACTAAGTGTTCAGAAACTCAGCACATTAATGGGTTCAATGAATGTGCCACAGTACATGTGCATCTTCAATTGTAATATGTTTGTCTATGTGAAAACATCGCATCATGTTAATGAGTCTAGGAATATCTGTCATTGTAATTACTTTGAAATAATTTTGCTTTATGTCAAACACCACTTTGTGATGCTAGGTATACCCAAACACACCTGTGGCATACTGCTTGTGTCACTGTTATGGTACAACAAGAAATATGTACAATGTGGATATAATCACTTAGCAGAACACATACCTTCCTAAGCAACAACATACATTACATCATCTACTAACCTCAATTGTGAGAAGTTATCTTACTACAATTAGTATGCAAGGAAATTATTATTAAATGACAGCATCAGTCTTCAATATGGCACTTCTAAATGAAAAATAGAAATCTTCAATATGGCACTTCTAAATGAAAAATAGAAATCTTAAATATGGCACTTCTAAATGAAAAATAGAATAACCTAAACAAGGCAGAAACAACAAGACATTAACATAGCACATATGGGTGACAACACTGTTAACAACATGTACAGCGGTTGCAATCAGCGATGTCAGGATTTGAACTATACCCCTAACATCAAGCTACAGATGTTTTGCCGAAATACATGCACCACTGAAGATTTATTTTACAAGTGTTACATAGCACATTTCAATGGGTGACATCACCATTGTGTATTGCATACATATTTCCTCTAAAAATTGTTTACAGGGCAGAAGCAGACTGTAAAGCTATACATCATATATGTTTTAACAGCCTGCTCTACACAGTAAAAAGAAAAAACACACACTCACAGAAGACATTCAGTCCTGTACTCAAATTACCTACATATCTCCTCACACAATCTACAGACAAGAGTATTAAATTCACACACCCACTGAAGAAATCTATTTTCATGTGATCCAGACTGCATGTTTGAAGGGATGACATCAGCTGTGTCTTGAAAAAGAGATGTGTGCGCAAAGCATTCTCCCCGTCAGATATGTGGGATTCTAAATTTTGCCAATACAAATGTGTGAAAGTCACTTCTGTAACCATCTACATTCACACACACATACACAGTCATGAGGTTCTCACTGCTGTATTCAAACATTCAAACTCCATATCTATCTACTCACACAATCTACAGGAAAGTGTATGATACGCATGAGCCACAAGAGATGCTGGGCTTTAACAGTGTGAGAGTACTTTTTGGAAAGGATTACCAAATCAGTGTACCACATACAGTATGTGTTGTTGGACAGAGAGAAAAGGGGAGGTGGGATTCATGTGGCTATCTAAATGTTTCTCAGAAGTGGGAAAAGGGGATGTGGGATTCATGCGGCCAAGTAAATGTTTACCAGGAGTGGGAAAAGTGGATGTGGGATTCATATAGCTGTATGAATGTTTCTTGGGAATGGGAAAAGGGGATGTGGGATTCATGTGGCCTTGTAAATGTTTCCCAGGAGTGCAAAAGTGGTTGTGGTATTCATGTGGGCATGTAAAGGTTTCTGAGGTGTGGGAAAGTGGATGTAGGATTCACGTGACCACGTAAATGTTTCTCAGGAGTGACAGTCAAATGAACACAGAACTTGAATGAATCCTCCACTGATGCTGTGGTCCCACCATCACACACCAGGTGATTGCTGTGACATTAGAACCCCCCTGCCTATCTATTCACGCAATCTAGAGGACACAGTACTCAACGCAAATGGCACCGCAGAAGTCTGATTTCTACAGTGTGAGAGTGCACTTTATAGAAGATGACATCATCTTTGTTTTGTAGAGAAGATTATGGTGGGAAAAAGGTGTGGCAGCAGAGTGGACTCACCTTCCAGTATAAAAAGTCCAGTTGAATGCTAGTTGAGTGAGGACAACAGTATGTAGGGTCATGCTTACCTGATACTACGCCCAACCCCTCTATATACATACACACACACACACACACACTCACAGACAAGTTGACTGCTGTGAGATTAGAACCCCCCAGCACACAATCTAGAGGACACAGTAGTCAACCCAAATGCCATCATAGTAGTCTGAATTCTACAGTATGAGAGTGCACTTTATAGAGGATGACATCATTGTTGTGTTGCAGAGAAGATGATGTTGTGAAAAGGGTGTGACTGTGAAGTGGACTCACCGTCCAGTGTAAAAAGTCCAGCAGAATGTGAACTGAGTGAGGACAACAGCATGTAAGGTCATATATTTACCTGACATTACTTACAACCCCTCATACACACAAGTTGAGTGCTGTGAGATTAGAACCTCCTACCCATCTAGTTATACAATCCAGAGGACACAGTACTTATCAAAAACATCACCACAGAACTCTGACTTCTACAGTCCGAGAGTGCACTTTATAGACGATGACATCACTGGTGTGTTGCAGAGAAGGTGATGTTGGGGGAAGGGTGTAACAGTGAAGTAGAATCAGCGTCCAGTGTAAAAGCTTCTCCAGACTACTAGTTGAGTGAGGCCAGCAATACATAATGTAATGTTTATCTAACTCTATACCCAACCCCTCACACACATACACGTGCACACACATGTGCACACACACACACACACACACACACACACACACACACACACACACACACACACACACACACACACACACACACACGTTGAGTGCTGTTAGATTAGAACCCCCTACCTATCTAGTTGCACAGTCTGGATGACACAGTTCTTAACAAGAGCACCACTGCAGAATTCTGACTTCTACAGTGTGAGAGTGTGATGTACTTATGATTAGTTTCTTGTTGTGTGTCAGAGAAGATATATTGCTGTTGAATTTTTGGGCAAAGCCATGCTTGTTGATATGAGGGAGTAATTGCAATCTGATGATCAATACTAAATACAGACTGTTGTCCTAGGTTAGCTAAGCTGTCATTAGTGTATATTGCAGAAGTAAGAATGACATGTAGCTGTTTTACATGATCATAGGATCATAGGATGTTACTAGGCTAATGGTCCCAGGGCCCTTACAAGCCTAGCCAAGTTCAACCCATGTTCCTGAGGGTGTCTGGTTCAAGCAGACACTAAAATCAGCACCTACTGACCCTGTCCAAGAGGGACACTGGTGGAATCCCCAGGATGAATTTCTGGTTACCAATGCAGTGCCAAATTATGCTTAAATAGAGTCAATGAGTGGCTTTGTTTAACATGAATAGGAAGATTGTTCCAAATGTGGGGCACCCTCTTTGAGACAAATCTGTCTCTCCAGCAAGCTTTGTTGATATCACAAACCAGGTTAAGGTCCTCTGAGTCAATAACCCATGTGCCATTTGACATTTGAATATACAGCATTTCCATTAAATCTGGGTTAGAGATTGCTCTATATGCAATGCACAAGTCATCTTTGAGCATTCTGGATGACACAGAGTAAAGTGACTGATTTCAGTCTGTCCACATAAGATAGATCTTGAAGATCCTAAATTTTCTTTGTAAGGAACTTTTGTGATCTCTCCAATTACTACAAGTTTTTGGAAAGGAACATAGCAAATGGAGTATTGTACTATATTATTGGCCTGATGAGGGAAGAGTACAGGGGATTATAACCTCCTTTTTCTGGAGGCAATGCCCTTACTTATGAGATGAGCAATATAAAATGCCCTTCTTACCACTGTGGAGACATGGTGATGGAAGTTAAGATTGCTGTCCTGTCAACCTGTGTGTAGATCACACACACACACACACACACACACACACACACACACACACACACACACACACACACACACACACACACACTTGTGAAACACAGGATGGACAATAAAACATTCATGGCTCATCAGGTTAGGATGGTTGTATGTAAACATTAATGAATGCTATTGTTATTATCAATGCTATCTGATCATGCATGGGGAATATGTAGTGTCAATAAAATAATCTTAAATATTCCAATGCAATAGGGCTAAATAATGAAAAAGTATGTGCGCCAAGGCTTCATGTGGTTGTATATCATTTGCAAGTGTAAGTGCTGCAGTGCAGACATAAGTGTATAGAATAATGTGTTCAGTCAAACTCACAGTTCACTGCAGTTCTCGAGTACAGTCCATCATTTCTATTTAATGAAGAAATAAGATCCAGTTACAATACATATATTTGTTCAAAATCTCTTTTCCTAAAGGGCAGTGCTGAGAAGCTCATTGGCACAGATGTTGGCAAAGTGTTAGTACATATGTGATTCTAAACTGAGCTGTTGAACTTGGAATGTGAAGTGGCAGTATACAGTGGTACTCCCAGCCAACCTTTGCACAAATAATAATCACAGAGAAACTGGTCTGATTGAAATTAAATGTAGAATAGATCTGCTTTATGTTAATGCTTTTTGTGTCATGGTTTCAACATTTATCATGGCAGCATTTGCTCAGTTCCTTGCAGATATACACTTTGCATGTTGTACTCTACTTTTGAAATGTTAGGGTCAAAGCCTGTTATTGCATTCCTCTCTTGCACAACATGTGGTGTCAAGCAAACAGGGTTTACTGCTTAGGAAAAAAAAGTGAAACATGTAATTTTGGGAGCTTTCAGAAGCTCAAACAGGCTTAGTGACAATGCATGGCCATCAGCACTCTGGATGGCACCAAGTGGAGAAATTTCACTGTCAATTTAACTTTCTATGCAGCACAAAGTGTAAGTGCAGTGAACTTAATGGAAAAGCACAGGTGAAACAGGGTTCGGGTCCACTGTGCAGAAAATTTTACAAAGGGTATCAGAATGTGATTCTTATTTACTGCTTTGTATCAGGAATGCAATAGTACATAGAAAAGTGTATCCCAAATAAGCTGATTGGCCAAACCACGTTACTAATGCCTACATAAATAAACTCTTATAACAACTATAACATCAGCTATGCTTCAAAGCAAAACACAAGTTGACTGAGTGTACAATTTTATACACATGACAATGATGTCATGTAACCTGAAATATTCATTACGAATCAGCACGTATCTAAAATATGTGTGTAGGGCAGGATGCATTGTGAAGTGTGGGCATTTGTAAGGACTGTAGCAAAATCATAAAAGATTGAAAGTTCATACATCAGCCTCCTAAATATGCTACACTATAATGCGATGGAGACAGTAGGGGTGTTGACAGAGACAAATGGAGAGACACACAAGAGTTTGTTTTATGTGATATTTCTTAACATATGTATGATTTGTTGTTATTAGGTGAATGCGCCCTGCTGTAAATCATGATGTGATCAATGAAGGCATGGAGAAGATGGAGGAGTGATGATAAACTTGAAGTTTGAAAGTGGTGCAGTGGTTAACATTGTCACCTCACAGCAAGAGTCAACAAATGTTAAATAAAATAAAATAAAATAAACTTTTAGCTGTTTAGTTGTCTGATGAAGTGATAGGAACTATCGTGAAAGCTCTTACGTTTTTTATTTTTTATCTTATTCTATAAATAAATACAAGTTTGTTAGTGCAAGACTGGTGCATTTTGTTTGTTCTAATGTTATGACACATTGTAAGACACACTGCCAACAAGTTGGTTTAAGGCATTAGTTAAGCAGCAGCCATCATCACACTTATATCAGTTATAACCTCTCTCAGACATTGTGTGATATCCAGCAGCCTGATAGATATGCAAGACTAAAGATATCACCATTTCTTACTATTACTCTGTGTTACTGTAGTACAGTGGATGTAAGAGTATTTGCACAAAGGTAACTGATCTAAGTCAAACAAATCACAAGTTCCTGCCATAGCACTTGAACTGCCATTTAGTGTTAGTACTCTTACTCAGTATTTAGTGTCAGGTAGTACTCTTTCTCCGTGTTTAGAATTAAGTAGTACTTTTGCTCAGTATTTAGCATTAGGTAGTACTCTTGCATCATATTTAGTCTTAGGTAGTACTCCAGACCTCAGGCAAATACTGAGGAATACAACTGATAAAACAAAATGGGGGTACACAGATACAAAAGCAACAGCTACACATCACAAACTCTTATAAAAAGAGTCACTAAGAATCTCACCTACTTCTGGATTACAGCCCTGGACAGTATGCCAGAATACATACATAAATCTAATCATTATCTCAACACATCAACAAGGAAATTGTACTTCAATTCTCTAAAAATCAAACAGTTGAAGGGACAGTAATAACCTATTGAAGCAAAGGAATATGTAGGTTTTAGTCTTCAGACAAATAATGACAATATGAAAACAAGATGAACTTTACATCCATCAATGTAAGAAATAGTAGTAGAAATGGCTGAGATAGAAGGGGTGAAGAGAGATGGGCAGAGACATACCATATGCTGGTTTTATGTGACATTTCTGGCCATCTTCATGGTGGATCCTCAGTCTTAATCTGTTATGCCCTGTACTATGAAGTGATTGCTATGAGGATAAAGAAGGTATAGGAGAAGAAGAAAAATGCTAAAGACATAAGCACAATAAGGTTATTTTTATTACATCTTCCTGTTAGGGGGTTGATGTCTTTACAAATGCTTTATTGTCTCAGTAATCTAAATATGTTTATGCAAATTCATAAATGGAGATACTGTTACGTGTGCAATTAAAAATAGTATAGAAGTAGAACATGGCAATAATAAATAATGAGACAAACATCTGAAATCTAACCCTTGATGCAATGACAAACAGCAAATTTCATACAAGTGATTTATGTCAACACTCCTAACTGGAACTTGTTACATCCAACAGCCTAAGAACTTAAGAGTTATTGTTGCAAAGTAGAGGATGTCCTCTGCCTTGACTCTATATTCCTACAAAGCAGTATGTTTAGGCACATTTGTGTGAAGATAACTAGACTAGGGTGGCTGATGGCAAAGAAATCCCCTGTCTTTGCCATAGGATGTGAACAGCCTTTCGCTGTGACTCATCATTGATGTGAGATGCCAAATTCCATACAAATGTTGAAGACAAAAAGTGAAGTTTTTTTCTGGGCCACTTCTGGCCATGTGTGTTGTCTATGATTCCATGCTTTGGCCAGATTTAATCTGTGAAAAATAGGTTGATAAGAAAGTGGTGAAAACGGTGTGCAAGCAAAACGCAGGACACAGGGGAAAGAATACAGGGATTTGCAGGAGTGTAGTGGGAGACAACCATAGCTATCTATTTCTTCACAACATAAATGTAAAAACGTATACAGAGTTTTCAGAATTTGGACTATCACCACACCAAGGATGGGTGACAACAACAGAATAATGTTGTGGAGCCAATTGAACCAAATCATGGGTGCCATGAAAACACATAGCAAAGTAGAGAGCTATTTATAGGGCATATTTTTTTGTGGGACAGGTGCCCATCTTTTTTTTTTCAAAGAGGTAGGTATGCTGGGGAAGGAGCTTAGGAATGGGGGGTCAGGTAGATAGGGTACGTGAGGAAGCAGGTTTAGACATATGGGACATACAAGACAGACAGGGATGGTGATGGACACAAAAGGTTGGGGGATACCATGCTTGGGGATGGATAACAGACATCAGAGGCACACCTACATCAAGCTTAAGCACAGTGAGAACCTAGGTCTCACATTCAAAACTGTCATCACTGTCTCCTGCCTCAGTTCCCTGTGTCAATGCAAGAAGTGGCATCATCTTGTCAATATGATGCAGGACATTCTCTAAACAGCCAATTCAGGCATCAAGAACCTTTCCCATTATTCACTCCACCAGCTTTGTCATCTCTTGCTGGGTGACAAAATCACCACCTCCACTGCTACTACTCCCCCCAGAGGGTACCAGTGTACCACAGCCAGGGCATAGCTACCTGTTGCAGGTGGAGCAGGTAGGGCAGGAGTTGTGGAGGCAGTACTAATTGGTTGTGACCATGAGGTTCTGATTGTTGGTGATGCAAACTGTAGAGGCATGTCAGACAGATCCACAATAGTCAGTCTACCTCCATGTCCTAAAAGTCAGATTGTTGTTGTAAGCAGAAATGCATGACAGCAGAACTAATGTAAGCCAAAAATAATAATAAAAAAAAAGATAAGGGGTAGGGAAAGATGAAAAAGAAAGACAATTAGATCCCTGGCATGTCACATCAATTTATAACTTAAATACCAGCAGCTAAAAGCTGGCAGTGTTCTATCTCATTACCAGGATAAACTATATCCCTAAGTGTGGACAAATACCTATTCATACCTTACATCTTCTTACTCTCCCGTCTTCAATCACTTTCTTAGTTGCATCAATTTCTCTCCCCTGGCTTTCTCTCCAAATATACCATAAGCCTACTTTACTCTCACTTCATATTTCAATTCCTGTTTGTATTATACTAACTTTATTTTATTTATTTTATTTTACATTTGTTAACCGGGCTAGTCCAACTGGATACATGTCCATTTTCAGTGGAGGCCCGAGGAGAAAAGCTCCGCTAACTACTACTTAACAAGTTAAATAATATACAGAATTATGCAATAAAAAGAAAACATTTGCTTTAAATTTCTTCCAGAATGTAAAGACACAAGAGTACAATATGAGACTTAGCAGGTAAATAAGATTAGATGTTTTCCTTAGTTACAGTATTACTACATTATACGTGAGAAGCAAAATTAGATTTATGACTAATAATAGAGAGAGAGATAGGAATAATTAAGAAGTGGAAGTTGTGGTATAGAGAAGGAGAGGGAGGTCAGAAGAAAGGAAGGAGGGAAAAAAGAAAGAAGTTAGCCAGGGTTATAGCAAGAGCATAGCCAGTGGTTGGTTAGGAAGATTTTGAGTTTGTTTTTAAATAGTGGAATTGAGGTCAGGGATGTGAGGTCTGGTGGTAGTTGATTCCAAATTTTGCCAACTGAGTTGGAAAATGTGGAGTCACCTGCTATGTTATTTGATAGAGAAGTTTGAATCAGTATTTTGTTAGAGGAGCGAAGGTTCTTCAAATTGGTATAGGGTTTTATAAGGGTGGAGAGCATTGGTGTGTTCTCTAGGTGATGAAGGGCTTTGTGGGCAATTGTAAGTTGATAGTATTGTATTAGGTGGGGTAGTTCCAGCCAACCTAGTTTTGTGAGATTCAAGCAATGGTGAGTCCTATATGGAGAGGCTGTAGCAAATCTGGCAATGTTGTTGTATGATGTGGCTAGTTTATTGAGATTATACTTAGAAAGATTAGTGTATATGGGGGAAGCATATAATAGGGTAGAGATTAAGTGGGTTCTGGCTATATTAGATCTGGCTTCAGGAGTTAAGCAAGATTTGATTCTGTAGAGAGAACCTAGTTTTCTGTTAGTTGTTTTATTGTTGAGTTAATATGAAAGTCAAATTTTAGTTGGTTGTCAATAGTAATACCCAAGAGTTTGGTTGTTTGGTCTGGAGTGATGAGGGTGCCATTATTGGATGCGAGTGTGAAATCCATTGAGGGAGACAGGTGTGTGGGTGGAAAGATGAGAAGTTTGGTTTTCTTGGGGTTGAGGAGGAGACAATGATTAGCAAACCATTGCTCTATGGTGGTGAAGGTTTTTTGTGTGAGGGAGTGAAGTTCAGTCTGAGTTGAGGCAGAGCAAATGATGGTAGTGTCATTTGCATATTGAATACAGGTAGATAGAGGTGTGGATAGATGAAGGTCATTTATAAAAATGGAAAACAGAAGAGGACCTAAGATGGAGCCCTGAGGGAATCCTATAGAGGTGGGGAGAAGATCAGAGAGATGGTTGTCCCAGAGAACTGCCTGTTTGCGATTTTCGAGATAGGATGTGAACCAGCTTAATGCAAGATTGTCCAGAGAGAGGGATTTTAAACGATGTAAGAGGAGTTGGTGATTAACCATGTCAAAGGCTTTTGACAGGTCAACAAAGAATGCTGAAGAGGGAGTATTATTGTTATTTTTGTTTATAGAGTCTATGAAGGATAGTAAGGCTGTGGTAGTACTGTGGCATGGTAAGCCATGTTGGCAGTTAGCTAGGAGATTGAAGTTTAGTAGGTGGTTAAGTAACTGTTTGTGGATGCATGTCTCCATTATTTTTGCAAGAGGGGATAGTAAAGCTATGGGGTGGAAGTTAGAATACTCCGTAGAGTCACCTCCTTTGAAAAGGGGGATAATATGTGAGATTTTCCATACTGAGGGGATAGTACTTTCCTTTAAGGTCCTATTAATCAATACAGAGATGGGGTAGGCTATAGCTTTTGCACTTAGTTGGAGGTATTCTGCTGGTAATTTGTCAGCTGAGGGGGTTGTTGGTTTAAGTTTTTGAAGTAAGGATAATATATAGGAGGTGGGTATAGGTTTAAGATGAAATGGGGGGGTGGAGCTAGGGGTTAATATTTTGGAGGTATCAGGGTTTTGTTGGTTAGCTAGTTTTAGTATAGCTGAAGTAAAGAAGGTATTAAAGGCATTAGCTGTTTGTAAAGGCGAGTCAGGGTTAGAGCCTAGTGGATTAGGTGTGACAGCTTTGGCAGGGGATAGCAGTGTGTTAATAGCGGTCCAAAATTTATGTGGTTGGTGAAGGGAAGATTGCTGTAGTTGAGTACAGAAGTTTCTTTTATCTTTTAGGATGGCTTGTTTTGTCATATTTCTTTTTTGTTTAAAAGTGAGATGATCAGTTATGTTTTTAGTGGTTCGCCATTTAGTCCAGGCTTTGTTTCTATAAAGTATTAGTTGTCTGGTTGTGTTTGAGAGCCATTTGGCTTAAACTTACCTTTAATTCCTCTATAAACTAGCTACAATGTCCCTATTAAATCATTGTCATATAACTTGTATCTACTCTTAAACAATGTTTTCATACTATGTCTAATTTGGTATAATTATTTAAACTGTATTTTATATTATTTCACAACATGTAGCAGATTGTCAATCTCAACCATGAAGAATACAAACCAGACAGTCTTCCAAAACTTTAGTAAAAGTTATTTAAAATAACAAACAGGTATATAACATGGCAGTTTCAAAACACCAAACAGTACAATTCTCTAGCGCCTCAGCTGTGTTTTTGTATTTTATATTATTTTTAAAATGATTCTTCTTAAAATGTTTTGTAATACTTTGGAGCTTTTCGCCCAGGCCTCCACTGAAAATGGGTTCCTACCCAGTCAGACTTCCCCAATAATCAAACATGAATAAATAAATGCATACATACATACATACATACATACATACATACATACATACATACACATTTCTGATTATCAAGTCTGTACATCTTTTCCACATCCAGAAAAGATGGGAAGAAAGTGCTCTGTATTAACATTAATCAATTACAATGCTACGATATCAGAAACAAAAGTATTCATTTAACTATTGCCATATAGCTAGATGCTTAACAGAGTAGTTCTGTGAATTACACAACTGGAATTAATGGCAGTCATTATTGCATTTAACATTGTAGAAATAATATAAATCTTAGACTACTATGTACATTCTACTTCTGAGTATTGAACCCACTTACACAAATCCCTCTATAATCCTTGTCTAATGTAATCAACCAGAATTATATGGGAAGGCATGCATGCCTGCTGGAACAGTTAAGCTATGCATGCTCAATAAGCTACTTAATTATGTAATTGCAATAATTATTATGATGGCAGTCATTACTGATACATATGAACCCTGTACCTCTCTGAGGTGATTTATCTTGTCCTGGTATGCCTCCCTGTTCACTGTATTGCCTTCAGCAGCTGCACGGTAGAAAAGAAAAAAAAGTATCATGACAGCTCACTGAATACTAGTTTGGGCTGTCTAATCTATGCTATATCATTGACTGGTGGTGGGTCACTATACTTAGATAACTATGGGGTGTTAGCAGTTTTGAACTCATCCTCCCATTGGCTAAGGAAGTCCTGCTTGTGCCATTCCATTCCACTGTAGTAGTGATGAAATTACTCCCCATTACATGGGATGCCAGTGGCACTGGAAACAGCCTTGGCTAAACTGTTGCAAACCTCAGCCTTATACTGAGATCCTTCCTATGGTTGTAGCACTTCACAAGGAGTGCTACAAATATTCTGGATTCCTCAACACCTCATCTTTGTGCTCTAAATTTATTACCATGCATAGGGTTGGGAGGGTGGCCTAATGATTAAGGTGTCTGCCTTACACACACGAGGTGCAGGGTTTGAGTCTCACAAGAGATAATTGTCTAGGCTTAAAAAAATGGCTCGCAAGGGCAGTTAGCCTAGTACTAACCTATGAACCATCATCTCCTTCACCAACAGTGTCTGTAGAAGTCAAGGAATTGGTGCCAAATTCAGGTCTTGCATTTAACAGTCAGTGCGCAAAGATGCACAACCATGTCAACTGCATTTGCATGATGGAAAGCACAGAGACATACTGCCAGACAAAGAGGCAGGGATATCATCAAAAAGCAATGAAGGTGTGAAATATGGCAGTGTAATTGGGCATGTGTGATGCTCAGCCTAGTGACAATTATTCTAATGATCAATGTTGAACAGCTTAATTGCTTAGCTTGTAAGTCTTGATCTTTGGAAGGCTGAATAGACTGAGTTGGCACATATTTTTTGGGACTTACACAGTGTAAACATTTAGTTTTATCAGCTAGGAAGCAAACCTATGGGATACTGAATGCATACATTTCAACACACTTTAATATTACTAAATGACACAGGAAAACTCCCTTTCAAGCATGGCCAATAGAGATAAATTGTTTACATTATGAATGGAGATATACTTCAGAGAGGTCTGTACGTGTGTGACTTTCAGAAGTCCTGGGATTGCTTTCCCATGTAAAAGGCATGCAATGATGCCAGGACTGTATACTACTGAAATTAAGTTTGTCATTTTTTTCTTCAGCTGTGAACGTGTTTTGCACTCTGCCAAGCAACGTGCAATTTGAAAAGGCAATAGAAGGAAAGAAAAACATGAATATACACATCCATTCATTTGAAAACAATTGAGAGAAAATGTAGAAGACTGAAAGGCTATATTTACCAGTGAACAGATCAAGTAGGACATGACAATGATACATTCATCCTTTTCACATCTCCTTGCCACCTCTTTACTGTGACAGTTGTTACACATTATCAGGAATATAGGGAATCTCAGGTAATAGAAAACAGGGGCAGTCAGCATATAAGAGGAAATCATTGTGGGCACAGCAGGAACAATGAATATTGACATAATTTCCTATGAAATGAGTATGTGTGTGCGCGCGCAGTCACTTGCATGTGTGTGTGTCAGGACACTATTGGAAATCTTCTGAGTTACTCCATCATACTTACTATTTTTCCAAGATGTCATTATAATTCATTACTGGTGTAACAACTGAAAATGTATCACAAGTCTGCTCATGCATATCACATGCTCGTATTACTACTGAGAATAGTTCATTTTCCAACAACATATTCATATTCATATATTTATTTATTTTACATTTGTTAACTGGGAAATTCCGACTGGAGCAGGTCCATTTTCAGTGGAGGCCCGGGGAGAAAAGCTCCAGCATCAAGTTATACAAATACAGTACATCCAGCATAATACACAAAACAGGTTGCATCATGTATGCTGAGCATAGTAATATAACAAGAAATTAATAAAACACTCCAGGTAAAAGAAGTTATAGAACATAGGTAAAACACATAAAATCTGTGCCAACATTCATTCTGAACTCCCCTCAGTAACATTACTGTGGCTGTCTTTGAACCTTGCATCACTCTGATCTTCATTTCAGCTCATTATGCTTACACTTTGTGCCACAGAGACATTTAGGAAGGAAGGGGAATGTCTCCACCCAATACCGTCCAGAGTGCTGACATCCACCCTTTGCTCCTAAGCCTGGTTGCACTAGAGAAGGCTGCCCAGATTAAAATCGTCACCTTTTTATTTGGCAAGTAAGATTTTTTGCTTGCCAGTGAGTATGTGCAAAAGACCAGAAGCAGAAAAATATAACATCTGAAGTTGGAATGCAAGTAACAGTTAATCTGACTAATATTGCCTTGACACATCATAACTTGTGTTAGCTCTCAAGACTGGTTCAGCTAATGGCAATTATTCATAAAGGGGACACATACACAGTCACATCAGGTCATTTCAGACACAGAACACACCAGACATAGTGACATACTTGGAAAGGGGACTATCTTACTGCAAAGATGGATAGATGTTTTGTATACATAACATATGTATTATATATTTGTCCACATTCGGCCTCCTACTAAATATCTGCTATCACACTGTATAAAATCCTTGTGACATTATGCACAGCAACTGTTGTCATTGTCAAGAATTACAGTTAATGTTATGTATCCATAGTAGGAATTAGAACCCCAGACCAACTCTGTTATTCCTCCAAAGTCATTGCCTTTTCAGCTGTGCCACAGAGAAAAATGGGTATCACAAACATTTTATTTGGTCAATAAACTTTAGCTTGCTTAAAGCTGCTTAACAGTGCCAGGACTGTTTGCCCTACTGAAATCTATTGAAATTAAATGTTTCATTTTTTTTCCATCAGCAGTGAACCGTGTTTCCTCTGCTGAACACTGCACAAATGGGAAAGGGAAAACATATAAAATAATTAAAAAAACATGACTTGTAGTTCCATTCATCAACAGTTGTATTATTAGCAGGAAACATACATCATTTTCACAACTACTTCACAGTATAGTTCCTCTAGTGCTTCCTGTCCACCCTGTATCACTCTAATATTTCAATCACATGCAGTCCATGATATGTTAAAGGGGGGTCTCAACACCCTTCTTCTTCTTGGCTGAGGTCTATCAGCAGCAGCAGCAGCAACAACATAGATTTGAGCCTGTTGTGACGCACACACACACACACACACACACACACACACACACACACACACACACACACACACACACACGAGCAGCAGTAGCCCCTAACATTTTTTTTCTCTAAGTGTGACGGTGGCTATATTTCAGCAGGTTTTGGAGTCAGGAAAAAAGGCTATATACTAAGTGTACACAACTGCCTTATAGCTTCCTGAATAGCTCCGCTATCTTTGATTGGTTAATTAGTATGTAATTTGGCTAGTTTTGCTTTCATTAGCATGCTCTGCATTTATCTTTGTTTTGCAAAAAATTAAGTGTTGAGCTGGTTAATGAATACAAAATAGTTCACTATCGTGCACATTAATTTGTGACTCACATATGATACGATTACGATGTAGAGCCATTCATGAATCCAACACTCAGTAGCACAGCAGAGATTATTGCTCGCTGATCTAGGCACATGAATGCATCACTTGTCCAAAATATAGTTTAAATGGTTTTACTCTTTGTACTGTAACTTATAATTCTTGCTCTACACAACTAGAATTTAAAATATTTATATGGGTAAGGAAAAGTATACATACTTCTTTTACTTTTGGCTTTTCCCAGTTAGGGGTCACCACAGCGGATCAACTGTCCACTCATGATTGGCAGTGGAGCTTTTACAGTATCGAGTTGCCAGCCTGGCGCCCAACCTTCCACAGAAGGCACACACACACACTCACACCTAGGGCCAATTTAGAGTGTTCAATCCACCTACAGCATGGCTTTGGGATGTGGGAGGAAATCAGAGCACCCGGGGGAAACCCACGTGACCACAGGGAGGACATGCAGACCCTGCACAGAAGGCACCCCAGCCGAGGATCGAACTGGAGAACCTCTTGCTGTGAGGCTACACCACCGTGGCCGCCCTAAGGAAAAGTATACATACTAAAACTAAAGCATTGTCTTGCTAAAGCGTTTATTTGTGGATTTATCTGTGGATTTTTTACTGAAGATTCGAATAAAGTGCGGTTTATTGCTGGGGCGCAGTTTCCATTCCTTTGTGAACATACTAAATCTAGCATAACAAATCCTTTTGTAGCATTTTAATATGCATTTTAGCCACACACACACACAGACTTATTAAATATATTCCTAATGTAGCATTTATATTTTTGAGTGTGTAAGATGGTATATCTTCATTATTATGTAATAACATTACATGAGTTGCTCGGTGATTTTGCTACTGTTACATGTTACATCATTCCCATATACTGTTAAATGCTGTCACTGGTATATAATGTAGCTATATAAGTTGTTGTTTTATTCCTTTAGGATTATCAGAGGCACTTTCACTTGAAAAACTGGTTATTTTAGATTGAGGCAAGTAGTATCACCTACTGATAATACATTGTTTCTTCATTCAGTTTCCATGATGTAAAAATATTTTTATAAAACCATGTAGAAATTGTCAATTCTCTTGTTTCAATATAAAAAGTAGAACATCATTTTATGGTGTTTTACTTGAACCCAGAAAAAGCACATTGTAATAACGGCATACCATTCCAATTTAAAGTATGACTGATAAAAGAATGTAAGAAGCATTTCCATGACTTCTTGTGTGTCATTTATAGCAATGGAAATTTTCCACTTTGCAGCATGTGTCTCTAGTTCTTGCGGATTTTCTGATTGAAATGACTAGTGCTTAATTATATTTTTAGCTCAAATGACTCATTCATTTTTGCTGTTTCTTCTTAATCCTTCTGACAGATGTCCAGTGTTATAGAGATATAAAACCCTGACTATGGCTCAAGCACCCCAAGACTGTTTAGTGGTTCAGGAACAACAAGTTGTTACAAGTGTCCAGAAAAAGATGACTGGTCATACCCTATGTTATTAACACATATCATGACATCATCATCTTTAACATAAGAGTGAAATCATTAGTCATAAATGCATCATCCATTCCTGAATGTAAATGTGAAAACTGTAATGCAGTAAATGACATATGATACATATCAGAAAAAAATCAGATACTATTCTTTCAGAAATTATCCTACTCTTAAAGCCAATCTAGACTAAATAAAGTACAGAATCTTCTTGCTTTCTTATTAAATCTTCTGGCTGCAACTATGAAGTCAGATTGAGCTCAAGGTCTGTAAGAAATTATGTGCCAATTGCTTCAGAAAATGGAAAGGGAACATTGGGAATGTCATACGGTATTAATACACAATGACGTGGTCCCCCAACTTCAGGGCATAGTGACTGTATGCACTTAACAAGAAGCAAAGGTGTGTTATAGAAGCAAGGGAAGACATTTCTTTAGTGAGAACAGACATGGCATCTGCTTCCTCAAGTAAAATTATAAACTCAAGTTCCATGGAACCACACAGGACAATTAACAAAGGTTTTGTATATAAAATCAAGGAAATCCTAACAGACCTCTGTCAATCCTGTTAAGCAAAATGTTAGCAAGGGGATCCAACATATTCATAAAAGGGGTTAAGGTCACATCAGGCTCAAACTTTTTAAGACATGGGGAGAGATGTAGTGAAACTTTTCCAAAATTGCACACGGGGCCTGCTTATTTGAGGTATATGACAGCAAATTATTTTTCTTTCCTTTTTTAAGAAACAGTCTTGTTTTTTTTTTTAAATATCTTGTCATTGTTTAAATCGGTTGAAGCAACATGATGTATATCACTTACTGATAATACATTGTTTCTTCACTCAGATTCCATGATGTAAAAAATGTATATTGCATATCTTCCTCTTCCTTAGGCATTAAAAACTATTCTGCATAAAGGGATAACTGACAGATTAAAAGTATTAAATGTCAAGCCATAGACAGTGCAAAGGTTTTCCTGAGCTCATTGGTAAACCAAAGTATACACAAACAATCCATATATGCTGTATATGCGGGCACAGAAAAATGGTGAAGAATGGCATATCTACAGCAAGTGGTGCATGGCTTTACTGGCCTGAATGCACCAGTAAAGACTTAAAAATGAAAAGACATGGGCACCCAGAGGTCATCTAATTGAAACAATGGTATACCTATATCTCATTATCCTCCACTACAAGAGGTTTAAGGTATTAAAAATGAAGACTCTAGCTTAGCTTGTTTCTTCTTGGCATTTTTAACAAAATGGTTTGGCAGTGTGCCCTTTTTACCCTTTGGATTGGATGCTGTGTGTTACATTTTACAAGCACCTTAATCTTTCTGGACATCATGCTTGGTGTTAAGCTCTGTGCTTCCAAAGTATTGCCAAACAATTCTTTTATGCTGTCCTGACAAGATCAGAAAAAGGGTGGAACAGTTAGTGGGGTTAGGTTTTATTGGCCTGAATGCACCACCAAAACATAAAAAGTAAAAAGTGAAAATTCATGGGTACTTAGAAGCCATCTAGCTGAAATGCTGGCATTCCATAAAGGGCTTATTTGCATATATCCCATTAGCCTCCACCACAGGAAGTTTAACATATTACACAGTGAAGACTCTAGCTTAGTTGAGATGAGATCAGAAACAGGGCAAAATATGCCATGCCTACAGCCAGTAGGGTTTGGATTTATTGGCCTGAATGCACCAGTAAAGAATGAAAAAGTAAAAAGTAAAAAGTCATGGGCATTCAGCAAACCAGGTAGCTGAAACACTGGTATGTCCACAAAACTTAATTTACATATATCCCATGGGTTTCCACTACAGAAGGTTTAAAATATTAAACAGTTAAGATTCTAGCTTAGCTGGATCTTTCTGAAGCTTTTTTTTTTACTGAATGGTTTGTCTGTGTGGCATTTTACTCTTTTGTTTGGGTTTTATACCTATTTATCTATTTATATCTGTCTATCTATACATATATAGGCAAACAGATAGATGTGTGTTTGTGTGTTAGAAAATCAACACAGGATTACAGCAACCAAGTATGTTATAAGCTTGAAATCTGGCTATGCATCTATTATCTTTGTTTGTCAGAGGAGGACTGCCTTTAGTGTGACACCGAATAAGAAGAGGCAGTCATGAAACACAAGACAAGATGAAGGATTCTGAGATGGAAATACAGGGGTATGCAGCAGTGAAAGCTGAAGAAGAGGAGACTGAGATGGACCTGGTTATACAGGAACCAACACCACATGTACAGCAGGATGGAATTTGGCATGGAAGCCACTTGGTCAGATGGAAAGACAGACTGTCAAAGACACTGAACAATGGAGAAGGTTTATAGGAAGAGGAGAAGTGAGAGAGTGGGGAAGGGATTGGATACAAGGAAGGAGGAAACTTGCATATACACAGTGAGAAAAGTTAAAGGATGTAAAAGTAAAGCTAGTAAATGTGTTGATTGGAGAGGTAAGTGCACATGGCCTGAACTATTTTGACACAGAATATGTTTTTTGTGACTGTTGGCTCCACCTCTTAGGAGATTAAGAGTCACTGAGGTTCCACTGACTCTAGTCCCAGGGATAAGAATTAGACGTGAGAGGAGGTAACCAAGGTGATCACGGATGAGTGGATGCATGCCATGGTATAGACACAAGCCCGTATGACCAGTCAAGAAAGATGACCCTGACTGCAGTAAGGAGGAGCAAGGAGATGGCAGAATTGCCAGAAAAGGGGGTTGTAGACAGCATTCTCAGATATCTTACCTGTGCCAACAACCAGCACAGTAAAGAAGGACAGGGTTATGTTACCAGAAATGGGGTTTGTAGACAACATTCTAAGACATCTTACCTGTGCCAACAACTAGCACAGTAAGGAAGGACAGGGTTATGAAGCTAAACATAGAGCTGTGAAGCAGACATGAGCGAGAGAGAGTGCTTGGGAATAGAAAGAAGGATGGCAGAAGAGGCCATTAATGAGGTATAGCCTTATTAAAAATAATAAGACAGAGCCTAAAGTTATTGAGTAGTGGGTAGTGGTGGGGACTGCAAAGAATGCCCAAGGTCTTTAATGTCACTTACAGCTTTGTGACATTGCCAAATGATGCAAGAATAGGAGGCTGTAAACTATGATAGCTTTATGACCAAGAAGGCACTGTGCCATAGTATTAACTTCCTAAGGCTTTCTGATAAATATTATTCAAAGTTGAAATGGACTCACAATGAGGCTTGTAGGAGTTACTTCTTTCAGAAGGTAATGAACAACCCATAGGAGCAATGACTGTAAATTAATTATGGATGGTGGGAGGACTTTCAGAGGAGCTATACTAAAGACACTAATGTTTGGATTGTTGGTCAGACACAGGCTTTGTGGTTTTAGTGGACTGTCTGTTGGTGGACTTGTAGATTTTTCAGTCATTTTCTGACTGAATGCCTGGGTATATATCTCAGGACTTTATTTTGCCTTTATATTGTTAAGTGGTCATTTTTAGAGACAGTTTTACTTGGACCCATTCCCTGTCTTATTGAGTTGCTTGTTCTGGTATTATGGGATTATAAGGACATAGAATGGGCTTGTCATACTGGAAAAACATATAACAAGGGTACTGGAAGTACTTTTGCTCTGGTTCCAGACTTATGACATCTTAGACATGAAGACATGAACCTTTGCCATAAGCATTATTTTTATATCTAATCTTCTCCATCAATCCAGCCATCATTCCACCTATCAATCTACCTTTACATTTTATAAATGCTTTGTTTTTCTAAGGATTGTACAGACACCAAGCTTAGCAAAGTAGACCAGAAATCCATATCCCAAGCAACAATCTTCCTTTTTTCCTTTGAGACTCCCAGACATTTCAAGGCAAACTGGAAGATAACATTTCTGCAATATGTTCTGGGTTCCTGAAGCTACATTTCAATGGTTATTACATCGTACCCCTTCCACAGGTAGTGCCCTGATGGAATCTTCACATGATGCCCAAACCAACTCAAATGACTGTCCTGAGTGGTGAAGGACAGTGTCCACATTCTGAGACCCTAATGGACCCCTCACTCAGCTAAGGACACCAAGCCCAGCTACCCTACAAAGGAACCTCATTTTTGCTGACTATATTTGCAATCCCTGCCTTACAGTCATCATTCAAAGCTCATTACAGTACGTATTTCTATTGGTCTAGTAAGTTTTATGTCTGTAATTTGCCATTTATTTTTCATTTCTGCTCAGAAATATACAGCATTCCATACAGGTTCATTTTATGCATATTACTGTCTTGTTTATACAGTTTGCATTTTCCCATAACTCTTTTTGTATATTTGTAGAACGCATATATTGAAGAACTAAAATAAAGTTGAACTGAAAGATGAGACCTAGTGAGAAGATTAGTATTACACTAGGGCAGAATTCATCTTAGCCCAGCAGGGAAACTAGTGCTCAAAGTTAATTTAGAAAGGTACAGCTCACTGAATGTTTTCTTTAAATTAAGTGGAAAGTACAGTGCTATCCATCCAGCCTCAACCCCATTTTCCCATTTTGCACATGGGGCCGGGGTGCAAAAGATGTAGGTAGGTACCAGTCGATAGGTAGAATGAAAACCAAACAAAATGCAGCAAAGTAGCAAACAAAGGTAAGTTTGGAGTAAATCCTGATAGTATGATTATGCATTGCAAAGAGTATTTATCTAAGAAAATATGAGAGCTGCAGACACGCCTCTCAATTGTCCAGATTTTCCAGAATATTCAAATTTTTTACTCATATTTTTGGTCCATTCCTCATAAAATTTGTGGTTTTCTGGATTTTTATAGCAAATCAGTCAGAAATGAATTCACTAAATAATGACAGGTATTTGAGTTTCTGACTTCATATCCTTCAGAAAATGGGTCTATATTAGATCCACGAATGCTTAAATGTTCGAATCTCTAAAGGTTGACCTTTAGAGATCGAACAGTTAAGCGTTTGGATTTCTTTAAAAATTAAAAAAAAATCACGTCAAAAAAAAAAAAAACTAAAGGGTTTAAGCAGGGGAGCAAGTCCTCCTGTACCCCCACATCCCCCTACTTAAATATACCAACTCCAAGATCATGCTACAGTGTAGGGAATGGGAAATTTCCCATTTCCACACTGTAGTTCACTGAAGTGCAATCTCGGAGTTGGTATATTTAAGTAGCGGGAGTGTGGGGGTGTAGGGGGGCTTGCCCCCCTGCTATAACCCTTTACTTGTATTTCTTTTGCTTTTTAATTAAATTTTTTACAACTTCAAACACTTAAATGTTCGATTTGTAAAGGTTGACCTTTACAGATTCGAACATTTAAGCATTCGTCGTTGTAATATAGACCCCAGAAAATATATGGTAACACAGGACCTTTTGCTCTAGCAACTTTCTAAGATAATAAGAGCAATTTATAAAATTTGTCCCTATTTTTGGGGCTTTGTCCTCCTATTATTTCTGGCTTTGTCCAGATTTTTTTATGCTAAGACATTGAGAGGTATGGTTGCAAAGAGTAATAAAGGAATGGAAGCTGGACAGTGTTGATATCAAAGGAATGTGGGCCAGTGGCAAAAGCAGTTATTGAAAAATAGGTTATTAGGAAATGACACATTCAGGACAGAAATGGAGGTAAATTAACAGAACAGTCTACATAGATAATGCCACTAAATGCATGGCCAGAGAGAAGATAGGAGTCAGCATCCTATTTCGGTAGTAAGGTGGATTTATAAGGTCAACACCTAGGGTAAGCACCCAGGTAGTTAAGGTCGAAGAATTAGAAGTGGTGGTAGATTGATACAATGTATCAGCCTTTAATCATAACAAGGTATGAACCTGTGGAGAGAAAATAAGAAGTAGGAAAGGAAGAAGGCGGTTATACTCATAGAGGATATGAATCTGTCATAATCAAACGAAGGAATTCTGGGTCTATATTAAATCAGCGAACGCTTAAAAAAGTGAACATTGATTTATTGACCCCATGTAAGCAAAAGCTTACAATCCTGAACACTCAAAACAGCGATTTATTTTTTCCCAGGGAAAAAAAATCACTGTTCCACAAAAAATAAATAAATAAAAATAAAAACTTCAAAACATTACATAAAGTGGGGGGCTTTACCCCCCACCCCACTCTTACATAAATATGCCAACTCTGAGATCGCACTACAGTGACAAAAATGGCAAAGTAAAGGAGGCGGCCAAGTGATTTCTTTCCCAGGAAATGAAATTGCTTATATGCCGTTTCTCTATTTTGCTGTTTCTTGCTTTCAAGTTCAATCAAGACGCATTCGAAGGATTGTGTCGTCAATTATATAATAGGAACCAGGAATTCCAGAGGTGATGATTTCCTGGACTTGTATGGGTTCTGCTGGCTTGTGTGGAAGTATGTCAGAAAGGTGGCAATTTTATATGTGCTCCAAACCAAGATGAAGGTGTTCAGGAGTCTCCACTGACATGGTGGTGGTGATGGCTGTTAGTTTTTGCTTTGTTTGTTTCCTTGCAACTATCAGGTATTTACTTTTCTAATTTTTTTCTAAGTATTGTAAAGTCCCATGCTGCTTTTTTTAAGGAAATGCATGTAAACTAAACTAAATGTATTACAGCTGCAGCAAATTAAAAATTATGAATAAATAAATGTTTAAAAGATGCCACACTGTACTTTTAATACATAAAATGGTATGTACTGCATTTGCCACTGTGTAAATATATTACAGTTTAAAACCATGAACTGAAAGTAGAACTGTACACTGTAACAGATCATACTGACAGAAGATTCTGGGTAGGTTACCTAGTTATTATAACTTAACAGGACAGTAGCTGTAGCTGTTAGGACTTCCCACCTTATTATGCAATTCTGTGAACAGAAGGGCTTCTAAAATACAAACTGAGATGGGTAATCCTGTATGTGGGTGTATAAACAGAGCAACTGACCACTAATTAAGTTATGGGAATTGCAAGAATTCCTCTAAAACTCTTAGCACAAACATTTGAACAAAGCTAAAATAATGTGGGGACATAGACCCAAAATCAGGGACAGATTTTAAATATTGGTCTTAGAAACATAGTTACTAGAATTACTGGTTTTAAATGTGCATCCATTTTCTAAAGGTTATTAAGTCTAAAACTCAAATGTCTGTCATTATTTAATGACTTCAGACCTCAGTGATACCGCAAATTTTATGGGAAATAGACCAAAAATATGGAGCAAAAATCTAGACATTCTAAAAATTTCCCAACATTTTACAGGCATGGCTGCAGGGGTTTTGGAATTACTGCAATTTGTCTGCACAAGCATGCCTTTGGGACATAATCAATGTGTTACTTGTTAGGACTCAGTATTTTGGACAGACAAGGCAGAAACAGCAAGGGACACTATGGGGGTAGTCAAGTATTCAGAAACTCTGTTTTTATCGGGACTGTTCAGTGTGCTGTGGGGTGGTAATTTAAAAATCTTTGACCTCTACAGTGGTGTGAAGCCTCCAGCATGCAGCACTTCAGCAGTCAGTCAGTCTGTTAGGTAGGATGGCATGCAAACATGGCAGTACAGGGGAATGGCTAATGTAAGTTAGATATGTGCACTGCTCTGGAGCCATACTCCAGGATCAAAATAGCTCAGCACATTTATTGAAAGTCAAGTGTTACCATGCTAGTTACAAAGAAGAGCATTGGGACTAAATGAGCTCATGGACACAGTGGAGCAGTTAATTTTATTTATTTTACATTTGTTGACCGGGATTGTCCGACTGAGCTGAAGAGCACTTTTTCAATGGAGGCCCGGGGAGAAAAGCTCCAAAATATTATATAATTTTCATTATAAATTAGCACTAAACAGCAGTATTACAGGGTTATTACAAGACATTAAGTAGCAATACAATGTTATACAGTGTCAATAATCAGTAGTATAGCATAACTATTTCAAGATGTATATAAAGAAATATGTCATTAAGATGAGTATAGTTGTTGGGATAAGTTGTTAAAAAAATCAGTTTTATCATGATGTAGTTGCATGAAGGCAAGACAATTACTATAGAATGTTTCTCTGAGGCAATTTGCTTAATAGCTTTTAGAAGACAGTAGAAAGAGTAGTCAAGGAAGATTAAAGAGAGCTAGTGAGAAGAGTGAGTTAAGGGCAGAAAGTAGATTAAGGTATGAAAAGTACAGGATGTTAAGGAGGGAGAGTGCAGTGGCAGGACCAGTAACTTTTAAAGTGCTCTTTGGTTGCTGTCTTAAATTGTTTAGGATGTGTAAGGGTCCCGATTTCTAGTGTGATCCTGTTCCAGGCAATAGTGGGGTGATAGCTGTGCATGTTGTGTCAAAATTTAGACTTGGTTTTGTGGATTTGTAGTAGGTCTTGGTTAGAGCTTCGGAGAGGTCTGGAGGGAGAATAATGGGAGATGACAGAGGATAGTGCTGGGCAGTAGGAAGGCTGGTATAGGATAGAATGGATGATCTGGAGCTGAGAGAGAAGAAGCTGGTGGGGTAATTCAAGCCAGTTTAGGTGTTTTAGAGAGAGACAGTGATGGGATTTGTAGGTTTGTTGGGCAGCAAATCTAGCTACCTTGCTGTAGGTAGATTCGAGTTTGGTCAGGAGTGTTGAGTTAAGATTTGTAAGAATTAGACTGGGTAGAAGGTAAGTAAGAGAGAGAGAGACATCTTGGCTTCAGAGGTAAGGAATTTCTTGTTACGGTAAAGGAGCACTAGTTTTGAATGTGTCTTTTTGATACAGTTAATAACATGCAAGTCAAATTTAAGCTGATCATCGATGATTATGCCTAAGAGCTTAGTACTGGATTCTATCTGAATGGGAGTGTTATTAAAGGACTGTATGGAGAAGGAGGGTTTAATATTTATGAACTTTTTAGGAAGAAAGAGTAACAGCTTTGTTTTTTTTAAGGTTAAGGATGAGCTGGTTGTTGGAGAGCCATGTTTCAACTAAGGTAAAAGATGCCTGAGTAGCTGAAAAGAGCTTAGAGGGAGAGTTGACTGTGGTGATGACTGTAGAGTCATCTGCGTATTGCACTAAAGATGACTGAGGACAGGAGGTATAGAGCTGATTAGTAAAGATATTACAAAGTAAAGGCCCTAGGATAGACCCTTGAGGTACACCCATTTTGACAGGGAGAGGAGGGGAGAGTGTAGAGTGCCATCTCAATGATTGAGATCTATCAGTGAGGTAGCTGGAGAACCATGCAACAGTATCAGAGGAGAAGTTGAGGTTATGCAGTTTGTGCAGCAGAAGAGAGTGTGAGACAGTGTTGAAAGCTTTTGAAAGGTCCATGAATAGGAAGGAAATAAGTTTATGGTCGTCCATGGCTATAGAGACAGTGTTGAGGAAGGATAATAGAGCTGTAGTGGTGCTATGTTTGGGTCTGAAGCCATGTTGAGTGGGTGTAAGCAGATTTTCCTGTATTAGATACTGCATAACTTATTTATGAATACATTTTTCTAGTACTTTAGAGAGAGGGGAGAGGATAGTGATAGGTCTAAAGTTGGAGATATCAGAGGCGTTACCTGCTTTGTGTATAGGTAGAGTGTAGCATTATTTCCAGATGGAAGGGACTTTAGATTCAGAGATAGAGTGATTAATTAGGACAGATATAGGGAGAGCAAGCGAGTCAGCTGCTAGTAGAGGAAAAGTGGAAGGAATATTGTCATCTGATGCTGAGCATGATTTTAATTTTGAGAGTAGAGTTTTGATGTAGCTAGTAGGTACAGATTTGAGGGAGAAGGTATTTGAGGAAATAGTATTAGGAGTAGGTACAGAAAAGTTGGAGTGGTTAGTAGTAGAGGAGTTTGGGTTAGGGTTCAGTAGCTTAAATATTGAATTGATAAAATGGGTATTGAAGATAGTGGCAGTTACTTCAGATGTCTTGTCTGGGCATGGATTGGGGGAGCTAAGATTACCAGGATGTAATATTTGGTTAATATAGTTCCAGAATGTTTTAGGATTAGATTTTAGGGCTGTAGGAGGTTTGTTATAAAAGTCCTTTTTATCTTTGTTTATGTTTTTTGTCAGATTTCTGAGTTCTTTATATGTTTGTAAATCTGCAGAGAACTTAGTTTGTGACCATTTTTTCCATAGTTTGTCTCTAGTTATTACTTTTGAAAGCCACAGAGATATGGTGGACTTAATTCGGACTTTGTGAGGGGGAGCAAGTAAGTCTAAGATGCTAAGGAAGATGGAATTGAAAGCTAGGACTGCTTCTTCTAGTTGGAGTTGGGTAAGGAATTTCTAGTTTACTTTAGAGAGGAGGGCATTAAATGTTTCTGGATGGAAGTTAGAGAGTTTATGACAAGGGATAAATTTAGGAGGTTTTGAGAACTGGGGAGTGAACCTAAGCACTTTTATAGGGCAGTGATCACTCAGGGTGTTTAATATTACAAGAAGTAAGTACTGTAAGGCTATGAGTATCATGTGTGTGTGTGTGTGTGTGTGTGTGTGTGTGTGTGTGTGTGTGTGTGTGTGTGTGTGTGTGTGTGAGTGTTTGTCTGTCTACAGCTATCTGTGCGACAGCATTGCCCAGGTTGCTCCAACTGCTCTAGTTATTCAGTTCAGGGATGTGCAAATGCAACACTAGTGAGCTTTTACTCCATGTAATTCCTGCACAAATCACTAATTAGCTCTGAGTTGCTAGTATAGCAACACTTCAAATCACTTATAGTGCTACGGAGCTAAATTTTGTGAATGATCCCCAAAATATTTCATGTCTCCTGTCATTTTTGAATGTTGAATTTTCAATTTATTGGACAAATTTTACTGTTTGCACATTTATATGAAAAAGAAAGGTTATAACTTATTTGTTTTAAATAAAGAATTTTTTTATTCAACTCTGACTGCCTGTGACAGACAATCTATTTTTGATTTAAAGACTGTATACATATTACCTGTGCTCCAGACTGTGGGATATCTGCCCTTTGAATGGGGACTGTTTTGAGATATTTGTTACCATTAAAGAATTAATGGTAAACAGTAGGAGATGGTCTTGCCATGTTAGCTTTGAGTAACTGGTAGCAGCAGACATTAAGCCATGGAAATGAGAGAGCTGATTCTTAAGAGCTATCACTTACCCATAGTATTTTAAAAATATTGTGCTTATATGTTTGTGTGTGCGTAATAATTCTAGTCAAGCCAATTACCATTGGCTATATTGTACTGCAAGGCCCTGGGCTTGATCTGAGGTAGGTGAAATCCTAAAAAGACAGTGAATATATTTCCCACCTGTAGCTGGTCAGTGTGAAGCTTATCTGAGTGCAACAGAAAATGGCTACAACCCTAGGCAGTGCTGTATATTTACTGTATACCCTTATGGTCAACTAAAAATGACCAGTGATACAAGTCAAACCCAATATTACTGTTTCTGTTGCACATTCAAGTATAGATGACAGCAGTGAAGAGTGCACAGCTGTAGCCCTAGTCCATCACAGTCTGTTGACCGTGCTGTACTGATCCTTGGCTGTCTTGAACTCTCTTATTGTTATCATTATACACATTTGAACTAGATTTAGACATCTATTTGCAGCAGCGTTTTTATTTGTTTGTTTGTTGTTGTGCTGCATTTGGCATACTGGATCATAGTATCTTGACTTAGTGGGGTAGCCATTTGAAATGTCAAGGACCCACTATAGTGAATCTTGAAATGCAGAGCCTGAATGGCAAAAAGAACAGACTTGTTCATACCAAGTCTGAGATGAAATTTCTTGGAATATTCCCTTTTCTCCAAGGTATGGCAATCTTAGAATTGGCATACATGAATTTGGGGGCTTGCCCCCCACATGGATAAGGGATGCAGGGGGGAATTGCCCCTGCAAAAAGACGTTTTAAGGAAAAGAGTGATTTTTGAGATTTGCTTTTGTCTGGGTTTTCAGTCATTTTTTTCCAGCTTTTTAGAGCTTGGCATTCTGATTGCCGGCATTTCAATAGTGAGCCCCAATTGTCATAAAATTGACTGTGGTTTCTCTAAAGTAGTTCACAATTGAGTTGTTTTCTATCTTTCAAGCTGCTCCTGAAGGTTGTGTCAGGATTGCATTTGTCTAGTAGCTATGCTCTGTAATGTGGGATTCAATCTGGATCATTCTTGACACTGTTGTTCTTCAGTGTGTATTTCCTTCCCTTTAGCAATATTATTAAGGAGAAGTATTTGTTATCAGCCTTATCTGCTTCATTCCAAATTCTCTTTAGATTTTACCAAATTAGAAGACTGAATAGTATCAATTCTTTTTGATTTTCTGTGAATCCTTTGAAACCCAGTTATGCAAAGAGGAAGCTGATACTGGCTCATGCCAATGCACATCAATCCCACCTTCCTCTCCTTTCTTCCTTATTATTTAGGAAGGGAAATGATTGGAAATTTGTTGAGAGCCTATGGTCATGGCATCATTCTTGAAGACAGAAAGGAAATGTTTTAGAGGTTGCCATGACATCATATTTCCATCTTATAAATGTCAATACCTCATGAATTTATAACTTCATTCCACCTATGGATATTGCTGTCATGACTCATGCCCTTGTATCATCTGACTCAGACTGCGACAATGCTGTTTACCTAGAACTCCCAGATGGTGATCTGGCATAGTGCAGAATACAGTATTATGCACTGAGGTTGTTAATGGAAGCTCTCATGGTGGCCTTATTACTCCCATTCTGCAGGATTTGCACTGGCTTCCAGTCACTGAAAGATCAGTTTTAATACATAGATGGATAGAGTTCTGCATGAGCTAGATCCCACTTACTAAATCTAGGTGTTGGTGCCCTGTGTTCCAAACAGCCCCTTAAGACTTTCATAGGAGGGGCTGCTAGTGATTTGAATGGCTCTGCCTGAATACACAAGATAACTATCTTTTGATTAATTGCCACTAGTTCTTTGAATTAGCCACCTACTTTAAAAAGGGCTTGTAACTTGGAAAGAAACTTTAGAAAATCCCTTAAATATCATCTTTTTCAAGAAGAATTTATTTAAATCCCTAAAGATGTATAATTTTAAATGTCAACAGCTTTTAATATTACTTATGGCTATGCCTGGGATTTGCATGTTATGTATGGTTCCATCCCAGTATTTATTATCTTTTGAAACGTTAATGATTTTGCTCTTTTAATTGTAAAATGGTTTGTTAATAAACATTTAAAATACGTTAAATAAACTTGTATAGGTTCATAGGTAGGTATTAGGCTATTGGCCCTATGACCTATATAAGCCTAGCCAAAAAGGTACCCTGGCTTTCGCCATCCAAGTAAATTATTTTCCTGTGCCACTGTCAAGCAGAGCCACAGAAGTGATCCCCAGTGTGAATTTCCTATTTCCCATCCAATTATCAAGATTTTTCTTGAAGAGTGCTAATGAGGAGCTTTGTTTGATATAGATAGGTAGTTTGTTCCAGAGTATGGGGAGTCTCTGGGACAGGAATCTATCCCTCCAGCATGTTCTGTTTATTGTGGTGACCAGATTTAGGTCCCTAGTGTGTGTAGCTCAGAGGGACTGGGATTTCTTTAAGTGGAGCATGTCCAACAGCTCTGGGTTTGACATAGCTTTGTATGCTAGGCAGAGATCACCTCTGAGTAGGCAATATGCGACTGAGTAAAGCTGGAGTTTTTTTAAGAAGGTCTGCATAGGGCATCTGTTTGAGGCCGGTAATCATCTTTGTGAGGTATTTCTGTGGCCTTTCCAGTTGTTGTAGTTGTCTTGTGAGGTACATATCAAAAGCGGCGTTGTACTCTATAATGGGTCTAATGAGTGACGAGTAGAGGGGAACAATGTCCTCTTTTTTCCTTGATGAGAAACCTTTTATGATGAGGTATGCCACATAGAAGGATTTTCTGACTACTGTGGCGATGTGATTATCAAAGGAGAGATTACTGTCCACCAGTGTCCTAAGGTCTCTTATCACACTTTCAGTGTTAAGTAGACTACCACCTATGTGGTAGTTCATGGGTACAGAGTTTTTACCCAAGGGGATGACAAAGCACTTTTTGGCATTGAGCTTGAGGCTATGACTTTGACACCAGGCATCTGTCTCAGTGAGGCCCTTTTGTAGGATGTCCATATCATTAGGAGTTTCAATTATGGCTCTTAGTTTGCAGTCATCTGTGAACTTTATTAGCCAAACAGGAGAGAACCCAGGACTGAACCCTGTGGTACTCCACTTGTCACTGGTCTGAAGTCGGATTTGGAGTCTGCTACTTTCACATTGTGGGTTCTGTCAGTGAGCCAGTTGGAAACCCATCTTGTGACATAGGGTTTTATACCTAGTTTAGTGAGTTTAACTATAATTCCAGAGAGGGGGATGGTGTCAAAAGCCTTGGCGAGATCTAGATAGGCTGTGTGAAAGAACTTACCCTAGTCTACAGCTTTGGTGACTGCTTCAAAGAAGTCTATGAGGTTTAGGAGACATGATCTGCCTTTTACAAACCCGAACTGGGTAGGGTCCAGAGTTTGGAGATTACCAATGTCTTTGGTTATAAGGTCCATGATGATACATTCCATGGCCTTGCAGACCAGGCTCATCAGGCTAATTGGGCGGTAGTTCCCCGTGGCTCCCCCTTTGTGAAGTGGAATAACCGTCGCTGTGCGCCATTCAGTGGGCACAAAGCTTAAGGTGAGGCTATGATTGAACATGGTACTTAGGTGGGGTGCCAGTTCATTCTGTAGTTCATGTAGAACACAGCCTGGGATGTTGTCAGGTCACATGGATGCTGTGTTCTTGGCTTTGGAGAATGTGGTTTTTACCTGTGCAGCCGTGATTACAGGAACTTTGCATTCTTCTGGTATAGAGATGGGCCCTTTAGGAAGTCAGAGGGGGGTAAGGTTAGCACTGACCCTATCTGCCAGGATGTTGGCAATATCAGTTGGTTCTGTATATTTAGTGCCATTGTTCTGTAACTCAGAGCAGATCTGAGTGTTGCCATTGAAATGTTTGACATAGCTATAGAATGCTTTGTGGTTGTCATTAGAATAAGTGGTGATTTTGTTTTTGCAACTAGCTTTGGAGGATTTTATGAGGGATCTCAGCTTCTTACTGAGGCTGACCAGGGAGTTCCTCCAATCATGGGATTTTACTCTTTTTTGCAACAGTTTCTTTCTTCTGTTGTAGAGTTTGTTTATGGCAGGGACCACCAAATTGGATTCATTTTTTTGGAGAATAGCATCTTGGTTCTCTTAGGGATAGCACTATCCATGCACTCATGTAATTGCTTATAAAGTGTATTTGTGTAGGATTCACGAAGTTTGCCACTTCTGTCTTAAGAAGCGTGAAGTTGGCTTTGGAGAAATGTTTTGTGGTAGTTTCCCTAGTGGGGGGTGGGAGTGGGATGTGGATGTCTAGGGTGATTAGCTTGTGGTCTGATCTGACCCATGAGGAATTGACCTTTGGTGTGGAACACCAGTCAGCCATGTTGGTAATGACCAGGTCTAGGATATTGCTGCCCCAGGTGGGGGTGTGGATAAGTTAATCCAAGGCGTTGGAATTTATGAATTCCAGAAAATGTTTAGCAAAAGAGTTGGAACATGAGTAGTTTTCCCAGTTAATGGTGGAGTAGTTGAAATCGCCCATTATTAGGGTGTTGGGTTGTACCCTAATATTTTCCAGTGTATCAAGAAATGAGATGTGGGAATCCTGGAGCATTGTGGGGCATCTGTATCAAGCTACAATTTGGATTGCGGTCTTGCCCAGAGTTAGTTGTACTTGGATAATCTCGTATGCTGAGCCACTAGCCTGGAGGTGTGGATATCCTTAATGAATATAGACACACCTCGACCTTTAGTGTTTTGGTTCAGGTTAGCTGGCCAAAAGGTGTGGTATGAATTATAGCCTGGTAATGCAGGGGTGCTCTCTGGAGCCTTGAACCAGGTTTCTAACACTGCACAGTCGATGTTCTCTATTTTAAGGAGTGCCTCGAGTGAGTGCATTTTGAGGTTTAGACTTCTAGCATTGAGTAGCAATACCCTCAGATTTTGCTTGCTTGCACCTGTTATGGTGGTGAGATTGTCATTTGAACCTTGCCTAAAAAAGATACTATAGGGTGGCAAGAGCCTTAGCCAGTATCTAGAATCCCAAAGGCAACAGGTCCAGGCCATCTCTGGCAAAGCATCATGGTCTGTCGATCATGTCATCCCAGGCAGACAGATACTGTATCCCTTTAGAATGACACCATAAGCTTAGCCAATTGTTGAAGTCAATCATTTTGTCCTTGTACTGTGGTATCATTCTGGGTGATGGCAGGATGCTATTCAGGGCTAGGGTCATACTTGCCTGGGCTACAAGATTGGAGAGCTCCTCCATGTCTCTTTTCATGTAGTCCAGGGAGGTATGTCTCAGGTCATTCACACCAACATGGACAATGACAGAGTTATATTTGTACTTGTTGTGGAGTGACCTGAGTTTGTGCATTATGTGGTGGATTCTGGCACCTGACAGGCAGATGACAGTAGCTTTCTCCTTGTTTAGCCTGGTGAGTGGAACATCAGTGTGCCTGAGTATGGAGTCACCTATGACTAGAGTATTGGGTACATTGTTATGCCTTATGGGCTGTGGTTGAGTGGCACACTGAGTTTGTGAGCTGTGTGTCATTTGGGTTGTGTTGGGTTGGAAGCTGCTTGCATTTCTGCTTTGGAGGGCTCTTTGCTTGGGCAGGTTTTTATTGAGAGCCTCTGGGAATGTAGCTCTGTGTTTTGTGTTTCTATGTGTGTGTTTTGGTGGTGTAGGTTTTGAGGGACTATGTGATAAGTGTGGTGTGGTGCAAGTGTTTACCTTCTCCTTTTGACTGTCTAGTCCAGTCTTGGGTGAAGAGAGCTTTGCTTCCAGTTTGGCTGTGTAAGTGCATCTCTCACAGGTTGTAGTGCTGGGTGGTAGGAGGAGAGGGTTGTCTGTGTACATGAGACAATTGCTGCATTGCCCCAAGATGCCCAGATTTATCAGGTAGACAGGAGAAAACACTGGGAGCTGACCCTTAGACATGCCTTGATAGGTGCTTATTTATTAAGTACTAAAAACTGTTATCCTCTAGACAAGTGAGGAAAGTTGAGTGCTGTAGTAACTTGTAGCTTATTTAGTGCTTACAATGAGTTCTGAACAAGTGCTGAGCTCAAAGAAACAGGTTTGAGTGCTAAAACTAAAAACTGAATAGTTCTAAGGGAAAATTTGAAGAGCAGACTTTATTGCGCCAGGAATAGTTTAACCCTAACTGTCAATGCATATATATATATATATATATATATATATATATATATATATATATATATATATATATATTTTTTTCTTTTTTTATATAAGAGTAGCAACTGAGCAAACTGATTTAATTAAATTACCCAATTAACCAATAAAAGCTAAAAACTGAGCCCCATTCCAGCAGTCTTCGATCAGACAAGTTGTAACTGCACACTCCTGCCACAAGGGTGCAGGGGAACCTGCTCCAAAAAATGGCCTGGATTAGTGCTCAAGTTATACAAACAAAGCTAGCTTCAGCAGGTCTGAATCTAGTCTATGCTACAGTAAACAAGGTGTACCAATTTCAGAATGAAACCATTCAGATAAGGAGACACAATAAGCCTTTAACCAGAAACTCCCAGCTCAGAAGTGCAGAATCTACCCTCTCCTCCCACAAGAGTGCAGACCATACCTTCTTAATGTAAAATAGCTGGCCCAAAGCCCAAGTGCTTAAACCAGAACTAATACACTTTAGAATAACAGACACTAAGCCTTCAATCAGCAACTCCCAACTTAGATGGATGTAAGCTACCAGTCCTGTCACAACAGTGCAGACCACAAACCTTCTTAATGTAAAACAACTGGTCTGAAGCCCAAGTGCATAAACCAAAGGCTTAGAATAACAGTTACAATTTAATTGTCTACTAACAAGCAGTAATAAATGCAGCAAAGTACATACAATTAAGTACTTTTCAGAACATGCAGCAAAAGCAAAATAAAGTAATAAAGTAGGAAGAAACTCAAATACAGTAAAAGCAGATGAATAAAGTGCAATTTTTTTCTTTTTTATATAACAACAGAAAACGAGCAAACTGATTTAAACAAATGACCCAATTAACCAGTAAAAAGCTCAAAACTAAGCCCTGTTCCTGCAGTCTTCAATCAGATAAGTTCTAACTGCACACTCCTGCCACTAGGGTGCAGGGGAGCCTTCTCCAAAAAAGATGGCCTGGATCAGTGCTCCAGTTGTACAAACAAAGCTAGATTCAGCAGGCCTGAATCTAGTCTATGCTACAGCAAACAAGGCGCACCAATTTCAGAAAGAAACAGTTCAAATAATCAGGCACAATAAGCCTTTAACCAGAAATTCCCAGCTCAGAAGGGCAGAATCTAGCCTCTCCTCCCACAAGAGTGCAGACCACAAACCTTCTTAATGTAAGACAACTGGCCTGAAATCCAAGTGCTTAAACCATAGCTAATGCACTTTTAGAATAACAGACACTGAGCTTTCAATCAGCAATTCCCAATGTAGATGGATGTAAGCTACCTGTCCTGCCACAACAGTGCAGGCCACAAACCTTCTTAATGTAAAACAACTGGTCTGAAGCCCAAGTGCTAAAACCAAAAGGCTTAGAATAACAGTTACAACTTAATCAGGCTACTACCAAGCAGTAATAAATGCAGCAGAATAAGTACAATTGAGTACTTTCAAGCAGAGGCAAAAGCAAAATAAAGTAATAAAGTAGGAAGAAACACAAATACAATAAAAGCAGATGAATAAAGTGCAATTTTTTTCTTTCCTCTCTGTATTAGGTAGAATGAGCTAATAACACTAGACTGGAAGGAGTGTCACAGTTCAAATATACAGTAGGGGTGGGCAATCGCAAAGCCACCAAGTATAACAAGAAGACAACAATAGAGAGGGTGGGTGGAGAACACAAGTTGTTTTATCAGTATTTAACACAGCAGGAATAAAAGTGGGAGAAAAATAGTACTTTCAGCACAGATCAGAAGCCAGAAAATATATATATATCTAAATCAATCAAGCAAAAACAATTAGGATACTGCAGAACCTTGAAAAGAAGTGCCCAAAAAATATACTTATCACTTTATATTTCAAATTGTTTCAGTAGCACTCTCAGTCAGAACTCAAGGAGTTTCAAAGTTTCAAGGAACGAATGCAGAGGTAACAATCAGGGAATATTAATTATACTAGCAAGCCTTGAGACAATCCAATAAAACACACAAGTTGTTTGACCAGTATTTAACACAGCAGGAATAAGGGTGGGAGAAAAATAGCACTCTCAGCACAGATCAGAAGCCAACAAATATATATATATATATATATATATATTTATCTAAATCAATCAAGCAAAAACAATTAGGATACTGCAGAACTTTGAAACGAAGTGCCTAAAAAATATACTTATCATTTTATATTTTGAATTGTTTCAGTAGCACTCTCAGTCAGAAGTCAAGGAGTTTCAATTCTGCTACTGTGTAATTTACAGTAGGGATAGGGGTAGGAATGTCAGAGCCAAGATGACGGCATGATATTTTAGTTGACTGAATAATGTTGAGCCAGAAAGAGAGCTAAGGGTGAGTTAGGGAGCTGGAGACAAACAGAGCGTGAACATGCTGTAAGAATGGTTCAGAAATGGAGTATTCAGATCTATAGACAAGAGTTTGCTGAAGAGACAGAAATGAAAAAAGAGGAGAAGGTCGATATCACTACATATGCATGTGATGCTACAGGTTACAGTACATGCAGGGCATCCAAGTGATAAAATGGGACTGGTGGGGATTGAGGGGGCAAGCTGAAGGACAACAAGGGGAGGGGAGTATAGAAAACCTAAAAATAAATAGCTGATAAATGGGATTAAGAAGGGAAATAAAGGTTCTTTCAGGTACCTAATACAAATGAAGAAATGAGAAACAACTCTGACCAGCCAGAGGAAGAGAGAGACAGAAAGATAATGTAGGACTAGAGAAGAAAAATAGAGGATAGGAATGCAAACTTTGTCATAGTTTTCATGCAGGATATGGAAGAGAGGACAAGATATGCATTTAAGATGCATTTTATCTATATTGCACATTTGGAAGTAGCATTAAAACTTGTTTAGTATCAGAACTGAATTTATGTATGTATGTATGTATGTATGTATTTATTTATTTGCGTTTCTTAACCACATGTGTGGACTGTTCCAAGAATCCTTTTCAGCTACAACCCGATTACTGAAGCACAAAATACATTTCACATATTTAGCATAAAAAGCATGAGATACACAGAAATACAAAGCCAAAACACTTAAATAGAGTGTAAACAAGTAACTTAAATGGAAAATACACTTACACTGGCAAAACACTAATTCTAGAGATGAGATAAAACAGTCTAAATCTAACTGAAAGACCAGTGTCTAAAGCATTGATAATAGAAATGAGAAGAAATAAACAAGCCAAGTCCAATAGAAACAATGCTTATAAGTGAAAAAGTGCACTTATACAGGATATAAAATGTTGATATCCATTTAAATTTTTGTAAGATAGGAAATGACAATCCATGTAAGCTCATATTTTATCTTCCATCACACTTACATTTCTTAATGATGACATTGAGTGTAGCTGAAATGAGTTAGTCAGTCAATCTTAATTCAACATTTAATAAGTAGTGAGAAAATAGAGTATTGCTGTCCTGTATCACTTTCTTTGTACAACTGTCCACATTTTCATAGAATGTCCAGTTTTTGCCTGATGTCTTTGGTCTCTTCCTCATAAAATTAGTGGTTTTCTGGCAAATCACTGTAGAGTGAAGTCACTAAATAATAACACACATTTGTCTTTCATACTTAGTATCCATCTTAAATACATATTAACATAAAACCTGTTGTTCTAACAATTTTCTGAGTTTATCAGAGCAGTATTTAAAATATGTCCCTATTTTGGGGACTTTGCCCCCCCCCCATTATTTTAGGCTTTGTCCACATTTGTTGTGCTAAAAGGTCAAGATGTATGTTTGGTATGTTGGTAGCTACAAATATATTGCTTCAACTTTAACTCTTTAATATTGAACAGCAGGAGGCTAATTAAGAACTTTGCTTTCTGATATCTTCTAAGCCAGGAAGATAGTTGCTTCCTGAAGGGTTTTCTCAAAAATTCTCTACTGAAACCACACTTTGCTTGATTTATAATATCTGATATATATGATGCAAGTTTCAAAAATTTAAAATGCAGTAACTCTTTGTTCGACAATGGGCTATACACTGATTTTAGTATCAAAAGACTATATGTAGATGCTGATTTTATATATGCAGGTTTATGAAAGAAAATGTTATTTTGTTTGTTAAAAATACTAGTATTATGGTCAAACAAAGGGTTATATAACTGTAAATGTGCAAGAAAGATATCAGTGTCAGAGATGTTAACCAGTTTAAGAGCTTTCCAATGTTGTATGACAAGAGGCAATACCATACTGCTGTTTTGTGATATTGCTGGATCTATGCAAATTATACATACCAGTTCACATTATTTAAAAAAAAAATCTACAAAACCAAGTGCATTATAGCAAGTATTTTGAGGCAATACTGTGTGCCTAAATGTTTTTCATAAAATGGCACCATTTTTTCATCTGTAGGTCACATGGCTTTTTATGAAATTAATGCATTTATGAAAATATAATTAATAGTCATAACTGCATTGCCAAAAACACATTTTATCTCAAAATCTCTTCACATTACCAACCATGATGCCCCTCTCCTAACAAACCTACAATCATCTCTCAAAACAAAACTGTCCTCTTGTTATAATTAAATAGCCAGATTCGCCACTAACAACAAATCATCAACCCATCACTGAGCACCTCTCCACAAACTAAACTGTCTAGAGCTTCCCAAATACCAGCTCATCTATGCACACAAACTTATTTTCCACCCCTCCCTCTGTCCCTCCCTCTCCTCTACTTTTAAAATGCACCACCCACAAAGACTCTGCACTCTTGTGGGAGGAGAGGCTGGACTCTGCCCTTCTGAGCTGGGAATTTCTGGTTAAAGGCTTATAGTGCATGCATATCTGAACTGCTTCTTACTGAAGTTGGTGTGCCTTGTTTGCTGTGGCATAGACTGGATTCAGGCCTGCTGGATCTAGCTTTGTTTGTGTAACTTGAGCACTAATCCAGGCATTCTCTAAAGTATTCAATTGTATTTATTACTGCTTGGTAGTAACTTGATTAAAGTGTAGCTATCATTCTAAGTCTTTTGGATTAAGCACTTGGGCTTCAGACCAGTTGTTTTACATTAGGAAGGTTTGTGGCATGCACTGTGGTGGCAGGACAGGTAGCTTTCATCCTTCTAAGTTGGGAACTGCTGATTGAGAGCCCAGTGTCTGTTATTCTTAAAGTGTATTAGTTCTGGTTTAAGCACTTGGGCTTCAGGCCAGTTATTTTACATTAAGAAGGTTCGTGGTCTGCACTCTTGTGGGAGAAGAGGCTGGACTCTGCCCTTCTGAGCTGGGAATTTCTGGTTAAAGGTTTATAGTGCATGAATATTTGAACTGTATCTTACTGAAATTGGTACACCTTGTTTGCTGTAGCATAGACTAGATCCAGGCCTGCTGAATCTAGCTTTGTTTATATGCTTGTTGTTTGTTTGCTTGTTATTTCCCTGGAATGCTAATTCCAATACGGGGCTTCCCAGCACTTCTGTGGATCACTAGTGATATCTGCATTGTTTACTGTACTTATTTCCTTGTTTCACTTGAAAGAAAGTTACTGTTTGTCGTTTTTGCATTTAAGTTACCTGTAACACATTGCACTTAAGTTACCTGGCACTTGCTCACTAAAGCAATTATATAAGTCAGCACTAAAAATTAAAAGCACTACACCCTCACTCCCCACTGACCCTTGTTTTCAATTATTAAGGAATTCCCAATATTATTCTAGCATGTCCAAAGGTCAGTTGTCAATCTCCTCTCCGGTCCAGCTGGTGAATCTGGGAATCTTGAGGCAATGTTACAATTGCCTCATGTACACAGACAACCCTCTCCTCCTCCCAACAAATTCCAACACATGTGAGAGATGCAACCATATAGCCAAACTGGAGGCTAAGCTCTCTCAACTCAGTACTGGCATAACCAGTCAGGAGGAAAAGGAAACCACACTCACTACAATTCCAGTCTCACATAGACCTACCACGACAGCAAACCAAACACATAATCACACAAAAACATACTGGAGGCTCTAAATAAAGATCTGCCTAAGCAGCAGAGACCTCCAAAGCAGATACCCAAGCAACCGCTACCCCAAAACAAAACACGTGCAACACATATCTCACAAAGCCAGTGTGCCGAACAGTCACAGCCCTTAAGACTAAACAACACACCTGATACACTTGTAATAGGTGACTCTATCGTCAGGCACACTGACGTCCCGCTCACCAGGCTGAACAAGGAGAGGGTCACGGTGAGCAGCCTGTCAGGCGCTAGGATCCGCCACATAACACAAGCACTCAAGTCACTCCAAGGCAAGTACAAATATGACTCAGTCATTGTCCATGCTGGTGTGAATGACCTGAGATGTACCTCCCTGGACTACATGAAAAGAGACATAAAGGAGCTCTCTGAGCATATAGCCCAGGCCGGTATGACCCTGACCTTGAGTAGCATCTTACCCTCACCAAGAATGATGCCACAATATGAAGACAAGATGATCAATTTCAACAATTGGCTTAAGTACTGGTGTCATTCAAATGGGATCCAATGCCTGTCAGCTTGGGATGATATGCTCGACAAGCCACGATGCTTCGCTAGGGATGGCTTGCACCTGTCACCCTGGGCTTTCGGATATTGGCAAAGGCTCTTGCTACCACCATAGTGCCTTTTTAGGCAAGGCTCAAAGACAAACCCACCTCCATAGGTATCACAAGGGATAAGAAACTAAGAGTAATGCTACTCAACGCCAGAAGTCTAAACCTCAAGATGCACGCACTCAAAACTCTTCTTAGCATGGAGAACATCAATATCTGTGCAGTAACAGAAACCTGGTTCAGAGCTCCCAAGAGCACCCCAGCACTACCAGGTTATACCTCATACCATGCTTTTCAGCCCCAAAACTTGGACCGAACCACAAAAGGAGGGAGTATCGATATTCATCAAAGATACCCACACCTCCAGGTTGGTGGCAAAGCACGAAGCATCAGAGACTATCCATGTGCAACTAACAGTGGGTAAAACTGCCTTCCAGTTTATAGCCTGCTACAGACCACCCTCCCAAACCCAGGAACCCCACTCGGCCTTCCTGAGAACACTGGAAAATATGAAGGTCTCTCCAAACACCATTATATTGGGCGACTTCAACTACCCAAACATAGACTGGGAGCATTACTCTAGCTCCAACACCCTAGCCCAAAGGTTCCTAGAATTTATAAACTCAAATGCTATGGAACAACTTGTTACCACTCCCACAAGAGGGGAAAACATACTGGACCTGATTATCACCAACATGAGGACTTTATCCTCCAGACCAGAAGTGTATCCCTCACTGGTAAGATCAGACCATAAACTAATCTCTCTGGATATTCACATCCCGACCTCACCCCCTGCCCAGAAAACCACAGTTAAAAACTTCTCTAAAGCAAATTTCACACTCCTCAAAACCAAGGTGGAATCCTTCAAAGCCCCTGGGCCTGTGGAAAATACGGCCCAGACCACAGAATCCTTTATAAATGCATTCTATGAACACCTTCAGGAATGCATGGATCATGCGATCCCAAATAAAACCAAGACCCAATCCTCCAAAGGCAGACATCCTGTCTGGTGGACCCCAGCCATAAACAAACTATACAATAGAATGAGGAAGCTACTAAATGATATAGCAAAATCCCAAAAGAAAAGGCATCACTGATCAGTATTAGCAAAAAACTATGGGCACTCATAAAATTGTCTAAGGCCAGCTTCGAGAGAAAAATTGCACAGGACACTAAGGATAATCACAAGGCTTTCTTTAGTTATGTTAGGAACCTGGGTGGTAATTCCCAGATATGCTCAGAATTAGTCCAAAATGACAAAAAATACACTGAACCCACAGACATTGCCAATATCCTAGCTGACAGGTTCAGCGCAAACTCCCCTCCCCACCAAAAGGGCAAATATCTATCCCAGCAGAGTGCTGCCCCCCTGACATTTCAGATGCTCAGGTAAGAGCCACCCTCTCCAAAGCAAAAAACACAGCATCAATGGGACCAGACGGTGTCCCAGGCTGCATCCTACATGAACTCCAAGAAGAGCTAAACCCAAACATAAAACTACTGTTCAATCTCAGCCTTACTACAGGATATGTGCCCAAAGAGTGGCGTACAGCAACAGTGGTCCCTCTCCATAAAGGTGGTGCCTCAACGGATCCTGGAAACTATCACCCCATAAGCCTGACTAGCTTAGTCTGCAAAGCTATGGAAAGGATCATCATGGACCTCATAAATAAAGATATTGGGGACCTACAGACACTGGATCCTACCCAGTTCGGCTTTGTTAAGGGCAGATCCTGCCTCTTAAACCTGGTTGATTTCTTTGAAACAGTCACCAAGGTGATTGATGAGGGGAAGGTGGTCTACACAGCCTACCTGGACCTCGCAAAAGCCTTCGATACAATACCCCACTCTGGCATTATAGATAAGCTCACCAGCTTAAATATAAACCCCTATGTCACTAGATGGATTGCAAACTGGCTCAAGGACAGAACCCACATGGTTAGAATTGCTGGAGCCATGTCAGACTCCAAACCAGTTACAAGTGGTGTCCCACAAGGCTCAGTCCTGGGACCTCTCTTGTTCGGTATATATTTCTCGGAGGTACAGGCCAACATGGAAGGACTGTGGCTGACCAAGTTCGCAGATGACTGCAAACTGGCCATAATCGACTCTCCAGCCGACACAAGCATCCTCCAAAAGGGCCTCATAGAAACAGACAACTGGTGCCAGAACCATGGCCTCAAGCTAAATGCCAAAAAGTGTATAGTCATCCCTTTGGCAAAAAAAGTGCCCACAAATTACCACATAGGTGGTAATCCATTAAGTACAGAAGAAGTAATTAGGGACCTGGGGACCCAAGTTGATAGCAATCTCTCATTTGACAACCATGTGGCCAAAGTAGTTAGAAAAACATTTTATATAGCCCACCTAATCATGAAGGGATTCACATCTAGATCGGGGAGGTCATCGTGCCTCTTTACTCATCCCTCATCAGGCCCATAATTGAGTACAATGCCCCTTTTGGGATGTACCTTACCAGACACCTGCAGCAACTGGAAAGACCCCAAAAGTACCTCACCAAGAGGATCTAAGGGCTCAAACAGATGCCATATGCTGCCCGGTTAAAGAATCTCCAGCTCTACTCAGAGGCATACCACCTGTTCAGAGGCGATCTGTGCCTGATGTATAAAGCCATGTCCAACCTGGAATTAATGGACATGCTGCACCTCAGAAAATCCAAATCCCATCGAGCTACGCTCGAGAGACTTGAACCTCAGCACTGAAATAAATAGGACATGCTGGAGGGACAGATTCATAACCCAGAGGCTCCCTTCACTCTGGAATAAAATCCCAGTCCAGGTTAGGCAGAGTCCTTCATTGACTCTCTTCAAGAGGAATCTTGATGAGTGGATGGGAGATCGTAGGTTTACCCCGGGTATCACTTCTGTGTCACTGTTAGACAGAGGCACAGTATACTAACCTCGAAAAAGGGCATAGCAAAATTAATTTAAAATGGGTGGCGAAAGCCAAACACATTCTGGCTAGGATTATAAATGCCCTAGGGCAGATAGCCTAGTATGAACCTATGAACCTATGAACCTATGAACTCCTAAGATCTAGCAATCAAAACCTAATAAAAGTGTACAAACCTCTTCGTCCTCCAGGACAAAACCTCCTGTCCTTTTCCCTAGCACGCCTATGGAACTCCCTCCATTCGTACCATCACTAGCCTCCCGTCCTTTAAAAAAATAGCTTCACTCACATCTAACATCCACATGGGAATGTTCCTTCTCCCACCCCTCATAGCCTATTCTCCACTTCCTACAGTCATCCACCTCACATATTCCAGATAACAACTTCTTATTTGTATCTAGAACATTCTAAGCCTACTGCAACTAACTTCTTATTATCCTCTAATCATACTATTTCATCTTAAGAAACCGTATATTTACTAGAGCAATGTTCTCCTTCTATATAAAAAAATGATTGTAACCTCAGTAATTTTTGTTTTGTCTTAGAACCAGAAATAGTTAAATTATAAATTGCTGTAATCTTTGTGTAATCTTTGTGTTTGAGCTTTTCTCCCCAGGACTCCATTGAAAATGGGTTCTTTTGGCCCAATGGACTATCCTGGTTAACCAACTGCAAATAAAATAAAATAAATAAAATGATGTAATGTTGTTTTTTCCTAATAACCACAGCTTGAAGGCACCACCCCCAGCAGTACAATATTCTACTCTGTTTTTACATTATTAATGTAAACATGGAAATATGTCATATTTTTCATAACTTTTTACAGATATTCCTTAATAACTCCAGCCCTGCATTCCATCCTGACTATGTCACTGTCATGCTTAGCAAATCATGCCATCTTGTAGATGCTGCCTTAGTATGTACCTTTAGCACGACTTCAGAAATTATACTTTGAAAATAGTGATGAGTATGCTTGTTTCAGGGGTACAGGGAAGTCTGCTGCAAAGATGAGTATACTCTTACAGATTACACAGGAACTTTTCTTTTCTGACAATTATGTTCTTGTAGGAAGCAATGAGTTAAATGCTGTCTAATAGTATACTAATGAGGTGTTACAGAATTAGCTTTATATCGCAGCTTGGCTTATGACAAGTGAAAATAAAGATTCAGAGACTCCCTCTGCTAAATCTCAAAGCTGTTTAACTTCTACAGATTCAAATCAAACCTTCAGTATGTCTTAAATACAAAGCAGCCTTATACGTCCATTTTCCAAAATGACATAAAAATACTTTCATTTTCCTTTGGAATGCCACTCTAAGCTTACAGGAACTTTTATATTCATTAAAAGAAACAGTGTCAGTTGGTGACTTCAAAGGGGGGAACTGCAGGAAGTATCTGAATGGGTTGGACAAACTGAAATAGGGGGAAGGGGAGAACTATTGCTGCAGGTCAATGACCATTACCTGTGATCAAACAACAGTTGGGAGTCATTTGCTTCCATGCACAGATTTTTTAAGCCCACCTAATGAGACAAAACATCAGTGAAATAAGTTTGGAGGAATTATCTTAATTAAGCCGGGGATCTGAACAAGGTGAAAGTTACTGTCAGCTGCCTGTCGGGTGCCAGGATCAGCCACATAATGTACGCACTCAGGTCACTCCACAACAAGTACAAATATGACTCTGTCATTGTCCATGTTGGTGTGAATGACCTGAGATGTACCTCCCTGGACTACATGAAAAGAGACATGGAGGAGCTGTCTAATCTTCTAGCCCAGGCAGGTATGACCCTAGCCCTGAATAGCATCCTGCCATCACCCAGAATGATACCACAGTACAAGGACAAAATGATTGACTTCAACAATTGGCTAAGCTTCTGGTGTCATTCTAAAGGGATCCAGTATCGGTCTGCCTGGGATGACATAATCAAGACACCATGATGCTTTGCCAGAAATGGCCTGCACCTGTCGCCTTTGGGATTCCAGATACTGGCTAAGGCTGTTGCCACCCCTATAGTGCTTTTTTTAGTCAAGGTTCAAATGACAAATTCACCACCGTAACAGGTACAAGCAAGCAAAATCTGAGGGTAATGCTACTCAGTGCTAGAAGTCTAAGCCTCAAAATGCACTCACTCTAGGCACTCCTTAAAATGGAGAACATCGACTTCTGTACACTGACAGAGACCTGGTTCAAGGCTCCAGAGAGCACCCTGCATTACCAAGCTATAATTCATACCACACCTTTCGGCCACCTAACCTGGACCGAAACACTAAAGGCAGACGCGTGTCCATATCATTAAAGATATCCACACCTCCAGGCTAGTTGCTCAGCATCATGCATCCGAGATTATCCAAGTGCAACTAACTCTGGGCAAGACCGCAATCCAAATTGTAGCTTGCTACTGATCCCCCACCATGCCCCAGGATTCCCACTCCTCATATCTTGATACACTGGAAAATATTAGAGTACAACCTAACACCCTAATAATGGGTCAATTTCAACTACCCCACCATTAATTGGGAAAACTACTCATGTGCCAACTCTTTTGCTCAACGTTTTCTGGAATTCATAAATTCCAATGCCTTGGATCAACTTATCCACACCCCCTCTGGGGGCAGCAATATCCTAGACCTGGTCATTACCAACATGGGCAACCGGTGCTCCACACCAGAGGTCAAATCCTCGTTGGTCAGATCCGACCACAAATTAATCACCATAGACATCCACATCCCATCGCCATCCACCCACTGTAAAAAATTTCTCCAAACGCAACTTCACAACACCCATGCAGATGGACAATAATAGCGGTACGACTGCTGAATCCTACACAAATGCACTTTATACACACTTACACGAGTGCATGGATAGTGCAATCCCTAACAGAACCAAGATGGTATCCTCCAAATAAAGGAAGCCAATCTGGTGGTCCCCTGCCATAATCAAACTCGACAACAGAAGAAAGAAACTGTTGCAAAAAAGAGTAAAATCCCATGATTGGATAAACTCCCTGGTCAGCCTCTGTAAGAAGATGAGATTCCTCATAAAATCCTCCAAAGCTAGTTACAAAAACAAAATTGCCACTGATTCTAAAGACAAACTCAAAGCATTCTATAGCTATGTCAACAATATCAATGGCAACACTCAGATCTGCTCTGAGTTACAGCACAATGGCACTAAATATACAGAACCAACTGATATTGCCAACATCCTGGCAGATAGGTTCAGTGCTAACTTTACCCCCCACCCCCACCCCCTAAAGGGCCCATCTCTATACCGGAAGAATGCAAAGTTCCTGTAATCACAGCTGCACAGGTAAAAAACACACTTTTCAAAGCCAAGAATACAGCATCCATGTGACCTGACAACATCCCAGGCTGCATTCTACATTAACTACAGAATGAACTGCCACCCCACCTAAGTACCATATTCAGTCATAGCCTCACCTCTGGCTTTCTGCCCACTGAATGGCACACAGTGACAGTTATCCCACTCCACAAAGGGGGAACCACCACAGACCCCGGGAACTAGCACCCCATTAGCCTGATGAGCCTGGTCTGCAAGCCTATAGAATGTATCATCATGGAACTTATAAACAATGACATTGGTAATCTCCAAACTCTGGACTCCACCCAGTTCGGGTTTGTGAAAGGCAGATCATGTCTCCTAAACCTGATAGACTTCTTTGAAGCAGTCACCAAAGCCATAGATGAGGATAAGGTGGTTCACACAACTTATCTAGATCTTGCCAAGGCTTTCAACACCATCCCCCACTCTGGAATTATAGATAAACTCACTAAACTAGATATAAATCCCTATGTCACAAGATGGGTTGCCAACTGGCTCACTGACAGAACCCACACTGTGAAAGTAGCAGACTCCAAATCCGACTTCAAACCAGTGACAAGTGGAGTACCACAGGGTTCAGTCCTGGGTCCTCTCCTGTTTGGTATCTACTTCTCTGAAGTACAGGCTAACACAGACAGTCTTTGATTAATGAAGTTTGCATATGACTGCAAACTAGGAGCCATAATCGAAACTCCTAATGATGTGGACATCCTACAAAAGGGCCTCATTGAGACAGATACCTGGTGTCAAAGCCATGGCCTCAAGCTCAATGCCAAAAACTGCATTGTCGTCCCTTTTGGTAAAAACTCTGTACCCATGAACTACCACCTAGGTGGTAGTCTACTTAACACCGAAAGTGTAATAAGAGACCTTGGGTCACAGGTGGACAGTAGTCTCCCCTTTGATAATCACATCGCCACAGTAGTCAGGAAATCCTTCTACATGGCACACCTCATCACAAAAGGTTTCTCATCCAGGAAAAAAGAGGTCATTGTTCCCCTCTACTCGTCACTCATTAGACCCATTGTAGAATACAGTGCCCCTTTTGGTATGTACCTCAGAAGACATCTATAACAACTGGAAACACCGCAGAAATACCTCACAAACAGGATCACTGGCCTCAAACAGATGCCGTACACAGACCATCTCAAAAAACTCCAGCTTTACTCCGTCGCATATCGGCTACTCAGAGGTGATCTCTGCCTAACATACAAAGCTATGCCAAATCCAGAGCTGTTGGACATGCTCCACTTAAAGAAATCCCAATCCCTCCAAGCTACATGCTCTAGAGACCTAAACCTTGTCACCGCATTAAAAAGAACATGCTGGAGGGATATATTCCTGTCCCAGAGACTTCCCATACTCTGGAAGAAACTACCTATCTATATCAAACAAAGCTCCTCATTAGAACTCTTCAAGAAAAGTGTTGATGACTGGATGGGAGATAGGAAATTCACCCTGGGGATCACTTCTGTGGCTCTGCTCAACAGGGGACAGGAAAATAATTTTCTTGGATGGCGAAAGCCAGGGTACCTTTTTGGCTAAGCTTATATAGGCTCTAGGGCCAATAGCCTAGTACCTACCTATGAAACTAAGATGTCACAGGGTTCTAGATGCTATGAGGTACATCTCAGAGCTATTTTACAATAATTTGTTCTAACAATTGCCTAAACAACAATCATGGATAGGAAAGAAATTCCATCTTATTTTTTCTTTCAAGTAAAATAATTAATGTCAAAAGCTTGATTTTCAAATCCAACAACACAGTAGCTACATAATAGTAATAATAATAATTATAATAGTAATAATAATGCCCAATTAATAACCACGTAGGCCCACTGGACACTCAGAGGTGACCCAGGAGGAATGTATAGTTACGTAAGTTAAGCTGAGAGGACAAGTGATTGCAAAGATGTGAACATCCTATCTAGGAATAATGCATGTTTTCCTACTCCTCCAAAAAAGATAGTTACCTTCTGTGTACCCCTATGTTGTTAGACTGGGATCAGAGTAAAAAGCACAAGTGACCAAAGGCATATATTATACAACAGAGGGCATGGGAGAAGAAACAAGCACATGGACAAAATTCAGACCGAGACAGGGAGTACATGCAGAGACCACACATCACAGCTAAAACCTCAACCAGAGAATCAAGTGGTCGTAGATGGCACCATTACTCAGTCCAACACTCTGCCAATTATCAGTCGCTATAACATACACATTCTGCACAGAATGCCACAGATAGCCACTTATTGTGTACAATGCTGATGGAAAGTGGAAAAAAAATTATGGCCAACTTACCAACTTCCCTCCCCCCACACACATAAACACATATGCATTTATTTCCACTACAGGCAATCCCCATACTCATCAGTTACTGCCACTGTATTGATGGTGCATACCCGAGCTAATTTTGTTAAAAGTATAGTAAAGTATTCCAGCTGGCTTGACACAAATGCACATTACTTTTGTAAAGTCATAATAATGGCTGCATAACATAAACAAATGCCAGCAATGTCAATCAGTATTATCCACTGACAGCCCCGGAACCAAACAGTTAAAGCTACTTTTATTGACTGTTTGCATTTTAGATATCAGAATTTAATGAAATAATAACTGGCCACAGTAATTAATTTTACCACCACACATACACACCCTCACACATACACATACATATACACACATGGCCATCAATTGCAGCAACTTGTACGACTGTGACTGTATACCTCAAATTTTGATTGCACCAAATGAATGATTAAGTATATGAATAACTGCTACACAGGAGCTTATCTCATCTCACTGCTGTAAGAATAAAGTATGGAATACACTGCAATCCCCTCCCTATATATCTCTCAATATCTTTGTTCAAGAATAAAAAAAAGAAAAGAAAAATAGTGGTAAACAAAGGAAACTTGCTTATTTTAATCTTATGAAGTCTGAAACTCAAAATGACTAAAAATCAGGAACAGCTGATAGCATGTATACCCATGCCACAGACATTTTAATAAAGTATTTACTTTTTTGACGTGATGGCAATAACAGGCCGATGCCAGCTACAAAAAAAAAAAAATGAAAAGAGAAATAAAACTTTTAAAAAACTTGCTCCCGTGCTCGTGCTTATGTACCTATTGTTTACCCTGACTTTCCCTTTCAGTCTCAGACTGTCTCCTCAGTCACATGAGGCAGCCCGAACCACTGAGAATGGCTCCTCACCATTTCATGTATCACCCCCCTCCAAAAAACTTCTTGTTAAGTGACTTCTGACATCCTGAACAACTGAGTACTTTGGTAAAATAAGTGTAACACTGGCTGTTTTGAAAACAGCTTGGCAAATAGAATAAGCTGATTTAAATTTATTTTATTTTATTTTTTACCTCTGAGATTATTGGAATTCAAAACTCAGAGGAAGAGAGAAAGTTGGACAGTTGACCTTTATTTTTTAGTTTAAAAATAAAAGTTCAGCTTTCTTAATTGTTCTACATTTAAACATCATTTATTTTTCTTTTGTAAAAATGGTGGTGGGCTGCAGCCCAGTAGCCAGTACCACCCCTGAAAAGAACTCCCTCTAAAATGTATAATCAAGTCCCCTTGTTACTTTCAGTATTTAGCACACCAGCCTGTCCTGCACTTACTCTTTTTTAGTCGTCTTTGAAATTGTGTAGCTTCTATGACACCAAGCCTTCAGGATGTCTATATGGAAGTCTGATTTTTTGTAATTTTCCAGTATCTCAAATAAGTAGCTTGAAAATTTTTCTTTTGTCATTTCATCACTCTTTCATTTGGCTGCAGCTGCTACAGGCATCTTCATACCATCTTAGCTTCACCTGACAATGGTTTCAGAGGTGTTTTGTAAGCTTCTTTTACCCACTGTTGTTGACACAAACTGCTGCTGAGTTTCTTTTCACCTCACACAGCACAGACAGTGTGCATCTTCAGGTGCTTTCAAAAAGTCCTGTGCTTCACTCTGTGACAAATCTCCACACACAGTTCAAAAGCATATGGTCAAGCATTGCACGGATATGAAATCAGATGGATTGCTTTCTTCTGGTAGTTCCATAGCTTGGACAAGTTCATGTCACCTTCTTTAATCTAATTGACCTTCCAGTGGCCTCCAGCAGAAACACCCTGCAGATCCCCTATGTTTATCCTTGGCAGGAAACATGGTACCTATCTCCACTGTAACATGAACTACAGTGTCATACAGGTATAACTGAGTTTCCAAAGCCCATTCCTTCTGCTGATGGTATTGCTAATAAACTTTTCATTTAATTCTGGTGTATGGCTTTCCCAATGATCACTAGCAGCAGTCTATGTGTCCTCCTGCTCAGAATGTGCTGATACTTGAATTTCCTAGTGCACAGTTCTCACAGACAGTAACTTCAGAGGAAATCAGTACATCTGGGCCTGCCACTTTCTTGGCGCTCCACTGTTTAGTTATTTGACGACTAACTGCAAGCTCATCACGCTCTGATTTTTCACCCCTCAGTCTTTTGTCATTTTCGATGGTACCAGCCACAGTAGAAGATTAGGCTCCACTGATAGATCATCAGTGGTGATGGCAGTCAGCATGGAGTCCTTTGCCATACCAGATTTGTATGCTCTTTCATGCCTTTCTATAGTTACAACTGCCCATGGAGGTTCTAATCCATGAACATATTAACAACATAGATTCTTTTTCATCCAGTATTTCCAATTCTACATCCATAGCTGTATTTTGGCTTGCTGCATTAAAACTATAATTCACAGTGCTGTTGATTTGTTCATAATCATTCAAATTTTTTCTAGGTCGACAAAGTTGCACTTGCAATTATCAATTTTCAGACAGTCAGTTTTACACACTATCATCTGTTTGGATCCAGTACTATGTAGGTGGCTTCATCAGTCCGGCAAACAGCTCAGTATTCAGTATCAAAGGTAAGTGGATTGATCAAGTTTGCCTGGCAAGGTACTTTATAATGGACAGTAGGCATGTGAAAAAATCTGTTTTGCATTCAGCTGAGTAGTTTGTTTCAGACAATGAGAACATGGTTTAATTTTTCTGCATCCCTTTAACTCATTCATACCTATCAGGTGTCGAATGTCACTCCTATTGTTGCTTACTTACATCTTTACATTCCTAAGAATTTGTAAAGGAAGTTTAAAAACAAAAGGCAAACAAATATAAATATCCTCTATCACATTAATAGTATATACTGAATGAGAGTCAAAAATATATCACGGCCAGTACCCAATAGCACAATGGCAAAATAATGTGATACAAAGACCTGTTAAAGTTGCACGAAGCAACATCTGATTCTCTGCTCATTATTATGTCTTTGAATTGAATACTGCACAGTTACAGCTAAACAAAATAGTGTTTACCTACTATCCAGTGCAACATAATTGCACAAATGCATTGTTGTTTGTCTGTCGTTATCGATGATGACTAAAGACATCACGTCAAGGAGATTGACTGAGTAGAGTATGTCCAGCTGTGGCTGATCAGTCCGATGCAGGCTCAGAAAGCTCTGCTATGCATTGGGCATGAGTGGTCTGTTGGATTGGTTGACAAAGAGTTGGCTGTGAATTTATGCAGCTCACACTTCCTCTGCACCTCTGTGCTCCTGCTCTGCTCATAGGAGGTAGCAGCTTGCTGATGCAACTTCGCCAGGCAGGGCAGTCTTGCACTAGGGTTTCCCAGGAGTCCAGATCAATGCTAAAACTCTTCAGACAGATTTTCAGTGTGTCCTTGAAGCATTTTTTCTGCCCACCTTGTGTGCGTTTGCCTCCAGCGAGTTCACCATAAAACAGTCTCTTGGGGAGGCGTGTCTCTGGCATACATACAAGGTGGCCTGCCCACCTGACTCAGCAGTGTGTAAATACTTGGCAGTCCCACTTGAGAGAGGACAACTGTGTCTGGAACTTTGTCCTGCCAGGTAATTTTCAGCAGCCTTGTAAGCAGTTCATATGGAAGTGATTCAGCTTTTTGGCATGACAGTCACACACAGTCCATGTCTCACAGGCATACAGTAATGTGGGCAGTACAACTGCCTTGTACACGTTCAGATTTGTGGACAGTTTGATGCCTTTCCTCTCCCATACTGACTCCCGTAGCTGTCCAAATGTAGAGCTTGCCTTGGTGATATGTGTATCTACCTCATTGTCAATGTTCACAAATCAGGAAAGAGTGCTGCGAGCTATGTAAACTTGTCAAAAGCCTTCAGGATCTCACCTTCAGTGGTGATAGTTGGTTCTGCATACATCTTCTGTGGTGCAGACTGATACAAGACCTCGGTCTTCTTAGTATTGATTGTGAGGCCGAAGTTTCTGCAGGCAGTGGAAAAGCAGTTCATACTCTGCTGCATACGGGCCTCTGTGGCAGTGTTGAGTGTGCAGTCATCTGCAAACAGAAAATCATGCACAACATCCTTTACAACTTTGGTCTTGGCATGTAGCCTCTGAAGGTTGGACAGCCTGCCATCAGTCCTGTATCTGATCTCGATGCTAGTTTCTTCATCATCGCAGAAGCCATCTGAAAACATGGCCAAGAACATCATGCTGAACAGCATGGGTGCCAGCACACAGCCTTGCTTGATTCCGTTGGTAACTGGGAAAGCATCGGAGAAGTCTCCATCATCCAGTACTCAAGCAAGCATGCCATTGTGGAACTAGTGCACAATATTGATGAATTTACCTGGGAAGCTAAACTTCTCCATGATCCGCCATAGCCCCTCATGACTAACGATGTCAAAGGCTTTGGTCAGGTCCACTAACATTGTGTAAAGGTCCCTGTTTTGTTCCTTGCACTTCCCCTGAAATTGACATGCTGCAAATATCATAGCAACTGCCCCTCGGCCCTCTCTAAAGACACACTGACTCTCTTGCAGGTGTCCATCTTCCATGTGTTGAGTGAGATGGTTGAGGAAGACTCTGGCAATGTTTAGTTATTTGCTCTTTACACTGAGGAAGGCTATTACAGCTGAAACTGGTCTGATCTGTATTACTAGTGGGGTATTGTGTATGACTTTACCATTATGGTGTGTTGATTAAACTTGGCAATTATTTTCCACACTTCTGTTTGCTGGCCATCTTCTTGTTGATAATTGCCAGCAATGACCAGGAGAAAGATTCCTCTATGATTGTCACAAGACTGCCTGTTTCCCTTTCTCTTTTAGAAATGGATGATGGAGGCATCCTTTAACTCCTGAGGGATAACTTCCTGTTGCCACATGGTCTGAAAAAGCTCGGTGAACTTCTGTAACAAGACTGGCCCCCTGTCTTGTAGATTTTGGCTGGAATGGAGTCAGAGCCTGGTGCTTTACCATTGGAGAGAAGCTTAATTGCATCCTTAACCTCTGATTACTTTGGAGATTCTGCCAGGGAGGTGTTAATGGCAACTTGTGGCATGAGGTCAATGGCTTCAGCATTGATAGAGGAAAGCCTGTTCAGGACATTGTTGAAGTGCTCAGCCCATCTTTCCAGGATGGCATTCCAGTCATTGAACAGGGTGGATGCATTGGCACTGAGCAGTGGTGATGTTCCAGAGGACTGTGGCTAGTAGATGGTGTTCAGGGCATCATAGAAACACTTGGGGTTGTTGCTATCAGTGTACTTCTGGATCTCATTGGCCTTTCTGCTGAGACAGGATTCTTGCATCTCTCTGAGCTTTGCTTGCACCTTGCTTTTGATGGAGTTATAGGCTGCTTTCTTGGAGATGGATGTAGTGTCTTGCTGTAGGGATCTGAAGGCTTCACGCTTCTTATACAGCAGCTTCTGAATGTATTCATCATTGTCATCAAACCAGTCCTGGTGTTTGCGTGTGTTCAGGTCCAAGTGAGCAACAGTAGTGTTGTAGACCACATCCCTAAAGGCTGCCCAGTCCTTTTCTACACCATTGCTGCCAAAGCTGAGTTGATCAAGCTTACTATCAAGGTCCTTACTGAGGTTCTGGGACACAGAGTGCCATTCTAACATGCTGACATTCAGGTGCCTATTGGTCTTTTTCTCCTGTGGTCACCACCTAGGCTGGATATGCATGTTAAGTTTTGAGAGGATGAGTCTGCAGTCTGTCCAGCAGTCTGTGCCACACATGGCCTTAGTCACTCTAACATCCTGCCAGTCCCTTCTCCTTACTATGATGTAATTAATAAGATGCCAATGCTTGCTGTGTGGGTGCATCCAAGACATCTTGTTATGGCGGGACAGGCAGAACACTGTGTTTGTGATCAACAGGTCATGAGCTCCACAGGTCTTCAGAAGTAGATGACCATTGCTGTTGCTTTTGCTGACTCCATTCCTAATGATGACTCCCTCCCCTGTCTGATAGTCTGTACCAACTCTGGCACTGAAGTCGCCTAAAATGACAAGCTTATCTGCCTTGGGCACAGATACTATGAGGGACTCCAAGTCTTCATAAAACTTGTCTTTGATCTTCTCTGAATTCGTCACTGTGGGGGCATATACACTGATGAAGGTGACATAGCACTTTCTTTTGAAGGGGAGTCACAAAGACATGAGTCAGTCGTTGAATCCTTTTGGGAGGCTGGCCTGTGTGTGAGGTTGTGGCTACAGTTTCCTGTGTATCTGCACCTGCTTCTTTGTCATTCGCCCATCACCACAGGACTTGAAGGGGGGGGGGGTGATGTCTTGACTTGTGCATGAATTGGATTATAGTGAGAGAGAGTTGCGCGGATCATCAGTCTCACTCTCTCAACCAATCCTGTCTTAGTCCAGAGGCAGGACATAGTCGAGATGACTGAAGATGGGTCAGGATGCAGAGGATGGCCAACAGTGTCCTAATGTGTCTCACTGTGCCCTATTTGTGCTCCGCAGCACTTGCTGAGTCCAACTTTCTGCCTTTTGAATCAAGCTGGTGATTTCCTCCACTCAGTCTGCCGGAACCAGTCTTCACATGCATAGGTTGACAGGCCCTGATTCACCGATGTTTTCAAACCCGACAGCAACCCTCACTGTTTTGCTGGACAGTCGAAGCCATTGCCCAGGGTGTGGCCGCAGTTGCATGCAGACAGCTACAAGCAGCCACAGGTGAGAGCTGAGTGTCAGGTGCAGACCAAGGTGGATGAACTACTCCAGAGTATGATGTGTTCACCCATCAGAGGTGCTACCTCTCCCTGATACCCCACAAGTGCATACAAACATACAAACATCACACACACACACACACACACACACACACACACACACACACACACACACACACACACACACGCACACACGCACACACGCACACACACACACACACACACAGACATACACAGACATTTTCTCAGTAGTTGCCTTCCAGTGGGAGTCCAGAAGACTGAAAAGGTGTATACTGTGAAAATACAAGAGTGCACTTTGTTATCTTTGCTCCCCAGAGAATTTGAGCACAGCAAAAATGCCCCTGGACTGTCTTCACAAGCAAAACTGGTATAGCACTATTCTTACAAGATTTTACTACAGTGGTATCTGAATTGCTCTAAAATATTTCACTGAGTAAACATACAACAAACAGGAATGCACCATACTTTATTGTGATTCTGAATTGCAGCCACTATTCTCTACTGCTTCACAACCACTGTCAAAAAAAAGACTCAGTTTGAATTACTGCTGACACACAAATAGTAACTATAACAACAGTGATTTCATACTGAACATGACATTAGGGTGTTTCAATTCAAGAAAAAAGAAACAATGTATCAAACCTCATCTGGTTTACATTCATGCAAGTATTATGGGAAAATATAACTGTATATGTTTAGGATAATACACCTCAGTCTATTAGCATGTCTGTACACAAACCTGCTAAACTGGGGCTGCACTCAGTATAGTGCAAAGATTTATAGGCAGAATTGCTTATGCGGCTCGTTTTTAGATATGCTTAGAAATGCAAAGGCTTTGCAAGTGGCACTGAAGTAGCATTTGTGTACACAACTCCAAGCAACACTCAGTGACCTAATGTAGTATATAGGAAGGGTAAATAGTAGTGCTTACTTTTTCTATGTTAGCACTCTGTTATGGCATGCTCTCACCTTCTCACACCCTGTCACTTCAGTGCTTGTATGCTCAACACCTGGTATGCTTTACAAATTAGCTGTGCTGCAAGTATACGACTGATGTCCAGCATACATTTACCTGCTGTCCATTGCATAGTAAAAGTTATATAAATCGCATAGTAAATTCATGTATAACTGCCCCTGAAACTAGTAATGCTGTCTGCCCCCCAAAAAAGAATGGTAACAATCACTCAGTGACCACTTGAACATATGTTGTTTTTTTTTCAAAGTTATTTGACCAAATAGCACATCAGAAAAATTACACTTTTGGTGAATGTATATCTTTTGACTGAGATTTGGCAGTTTGTGAGTTTGCTGTTTCACGGAGAAGTTGCAGAGCAATTTTCTCCTGCATGGGGATTGTTGAGAACTTTGGAAAATGTTACACTTTCTATATAGGGGCAAAGTTCTATATGATCATTGCAGCAATCTTAATCTTACTCTTTGATGAAATAGCATATATCCAACAATTCTAGTTGTACAGAATTGTAAATGGAAAATTTTGATTGAAGATACCAGAGTTAACTCTACTGGGTGAAGTTCATATAAGTAGGAGGGCCACAAAGAATTCAATTTACCTTTGTCATATTCACTGATTTAGTTCCCTGAATTTATTTGTATAGCAGGTGGCCCCTGAATTCAAACCTGGCGAGGGACACCCACATTTTGCTTTAGACTGAAACATTTAGTTACCCTCAGCTTCTGAGATGGTTTGCATTATTTTTTTGAAGAGACAGAGCTACATATAGTGGTTTTAAAGCTTACTATAGGTGATACTAGCAACAGGACTAGTAACAACCCTAATATTAATATTACAGCAGCTCCTAATAGTAATAACAACCCTAATACTGATATTACTAGAGCTCCTAAGAGTAGCAACACCCAAATACTTCCACTACTGTGGCTACTAATAGTAATAGCAAACCTAATACTGATACTACTACAGCTTGTAGCAATAGTAATAATCCTAATACTAATACTATTGCAGTTACTATTAGTAATAACAACCCAAATACTGATACTACTGTGATAAACTGAGATTCTGCCAGCCCAGCTAGCTGAAATTTTGTAAATAATGATATGGCACTTGAAAATATTAATATGGTTTATATAGAAATGTGACACTACCAACCCAGCTAGATAGAATCTTGTAAATAATTCTATATCATTTGTAAATAATAATATGATTTTATGCTTGCCTTAAAAATGTAAGAAAACTATATGTTCTGTACTGAGTTTCAAGACTGTAACCACAGTGCACCCTGCTGGAAAAGAGCAGAAATGTGTATAAACTCTATGCCTATGTAAACGTATGTTTCATAGTAGAAATTTGGGATATACAGAGTTAACTTGCAAAACTCTAAGAAAATAAGTTAAGTAAAGAGTTTTACAACATGTTATAAAGTCAGTTTATTTCAAGGTAAGAGACAGGATGTCTAGACTAGGGGCTTCTTTCTATTGTCTAGAAATAGAGGTAATTTACAGGATTCCAAGGTATCCAAACGACTGAAACAACAAAAAAGATTCCTCGAAGAAATACTGTGACAGGATCCAATGTTAATTAAAAACTTTTATTTATTGTCCAGAATAACAAATGTTGAGCGCTTTCACCTACAGTACGTAGGTTTCATCAGACCAAGCAGAAATCAATTAAACACACTTATATACCTAAGTTTCCCGCCCATTTAACCAATTAGTCTCTTAAATTGACCTGTTACCTTAAGTACGATCAAAATAGTATAAAAATACTATTACCAATGATATAAAGTTATCTCAGGTAAAATATTAACTTAATACTGTATTCTAAAAACAATGTAATTTGATGCACAATTACATATACATATGTTACACATTTGTATAAATATATAAAAAAATGTATACATAAAAATGCACATAAACTTCATTCAATATTTATCTAAAATTATATCCTTCATAAAAATAACACAGGCTGCATTGTAAGCAGATACTAAACCCTAATAAGAGGTTTGGTGGGAATGTGTTCATTAATACCAGGGGTACAACCAGCATTCAATCTGATCTGCCATTTGATTTCCCTTTCCCCCAGTATTGCCTTGACATCCCCTCCCCTAGGATTACTCTTAATCACCTCCAATATGGCAAACTTGAACATATCACATCCAACACTTCCTTCTAGATGCCTATATAATGCATTATTCTTGTCTTTCTTTCTTATGCAGTATAGGTGATCATAAATTCTGTTCCGTAATCTTCTGTCTGTTTTGCCAACATAGAAACAAGGACATGTGGTACATTTCCCCAAATATACCACATGTTGTGTTTGACAATTCCCTTTACTGAAGGTTATTTTACTTCCTGTTATGTTGTTCAACCATATCTGCTCATCCTCCATTATGTATGAACACTGATTGCAGTGTCCACATTTTTTTGTACCTTCCTTGCTAATATTCCTCCCCCATTTTTTGGTACTTCTACTTTCTATAATTCTTTTAATATTCATCCCAGTTTTGTAAACAAATGTAGGTTTCTCCTCAATTTTGCCACTCAATGTTTCATCACTTGTTATAATGTTCCAGTTTTTCTCAATTATATTTCTTATTTCTCCAGCATATTGGCTGTATCCCAAAATGCAAGCCCTCTGATAACCATCATTTGTTCCACTTTGATTAATAGGTGCAGTGATACCAATCCCCAAAAGGGGTACATATTTCCTCCCCCATTCACTCGATACATATTCAGTAATATCCTTAACTAAATGTCCAGGATATCCTCTCCCTAAAAATAAATCACCAATAAACTTAATTTCATTAATCATATCTTCCTTGCGGGATGTCATTCTGACCACCCTGATACACTGCCCCTTCAAGATACTTTTTTTCTGTGCGTAAGGGTGGTTACTAGAATATTCCAAATAAGAATTACAGAATGTATCTTTTCTGTATATTTTAGATTGGAACCTACTTCCATCATTGAATATGTAGGTATCCAAATAATTAATGCCTGTCCAACTGAAATTATAGGTAAACTTCAAAAATGGACTGCATCCATTGATGTATTCTATGAACTGTTTCAACAATACTTCTGTCCCTTTCCAAAGTATGAACAAATCATCCAAAAATCTGACATAACAACCTATATATTCCATCCAGGGGCTGTTAATGATGTATTCATTTTCCCAATCTAACAAAACAAGGTTAGCATATATGGGGGCACATGCCGCCCCCATAGCTACTCCTGAAATTTGTTTATAATATTCCCCTTCGAAATATATATAGTTGTTATCCAGGACTATATTTATAAATTCTTCTATAAGTTCAATTTTGTCCCATTCATATTGGGAATATTTCTTAACACTGTTGATAAATCTTACAACACCCTCACTACGAGGTATGCAGGAGTATAGATCCTTTATATCAATGGTCACAAACATCATTTTCGTATTCCATAGGTCATGTTTGAATCTTCCCAAAAAGTCCCAAGAATCTTTAATTAAGTGTGGTACTTTAACATATATGTGTTTCAACCACTGATCTATAACCTTACCAAAAGGAAAGGTTTTACTCCTACTTCCTGATATTATAGGCCGGAATGGGGGATTAAGCACATTTTTATGTATTTTCGGAATACCTACAATGGTTGCCAATACTGGATACTCCACCTTCAAAAACCTGTACAAATCAGCTTCGATACGTTCATCCAATAAAAATTCTTCCAAAAACAAATCTATTCTCCTATGTGCAATATTGGTTTGATTCAAGGAGGATACCTCATATTGTTCAGGTACATTCAGCATATCAAATATCTTCTGAATGTATTCATCATTGTCAAACCACACCACACCCCCACCCTTGTCAGGGGTCATAATTCTAATATTGTTAGCATCACATAGATTGGCTAAAGATCTATCTTCATCGTAACTCCAATTACTTTTAATACTGTATTTGTTGATTTTATTCTGTAGTCCATAAAACTGTTTAGTAACTACCTTCTCAAATGCAACCAAAGTGTTATGCATAGGTGGTGTAAAATTACTCTTTTTCTTTAAACTTGCATGTCTAATATCACTAGCTCTATCTTTCTGAAAAAATACTCCCAAATTTAATTTCCTTAAATAAAGCTTAAATTCAACTAGTGCGTCCACTACATTGAATTTTGTGTGGGGTATAAATTTCATTCCCGTAGAAAAAATCTGAAAATGTTCAGTGTGGACAGGACACTGAGTGTAATTGTAAATTTTGTAATCTCCAAAACTATGAATGACACCATCAATAAATATACTTTCCTCATCACTGCCTGTATGAATTATCTGGCTTGAGGTCTGAAATTGTAATGGTGATACTTCCCCCCTCCCCTCTGAACCCACGGTTGATATCCCTGATGTGTATTCCCCTTCCAGTGCTCTCGCTTGTCCAAAAAATCCTCACTATAAAACCTATCTTTGGTATAATCAGTAGTACAAACACTACTACCTGGTTCCCTTCCACTTGTACCTCTATCACTTCTATTATATTTTTTATAACTCCATTTATAAGCAGTTTGATTCTCATACTGTTTCAAATCCCTGAGATACTTTTTACATTTCCTATCAAACATGTTTTTACAATTGCTTTCAGCGTACTGAAACTGTTTAGCATGCAAATTCTCCCATTGCAGATACAATAAGTCATTTGTAATAGAAATATTAAGTTCCTCCACTTCCTTTAAAGTCATACTAAGCTTAGTGTCATTGCAGGCAATAATGAACTCCATGAACTGTTTACCAAAATTATCAAACATTTGGTTACAAATTTGTATATTTCTCTCATTGAGTTCAACACCTAAGGGTTGCTTGAAAAAACGCAGCCCCATAGGTATGATACCACTATCAATACACTTCCACAAATATAGGTTATCAATTTGTAATGCCTTAATAATATTCAGTTTTTTACCAAGATTGTAAATAATGTCCTTTTAACGTATCATGTTTCTCATGCTTTCCATAATTGTTCTCTCTTTGTTGATTTACATCTTTGAAATCATAAGGCACATTCATAAATTTATCTAAAATGTTCACATTATTACCAGGTTTGCTGTTACCATAGTCCGGAATCTTGTACTGGCCATTACCACTACCGCCTTGATCGATAACAGCTTTAAGACCCACTTGCATAGTGTATGTCCTAACAGGTGGTAAACGCTTAGGTTTGGCCCCAGAAATTAAATAAACATCCTCCGAAACGTCGCCACAGTCCATAGATAGATTGTTGAGATTCTCCTTTGGCTGTAGGGCTCCGTTCCTATAAGAGGTGGCTGTTGCAGTAAGCTCCTTGTTCTCCGTACAACGCTGTCCATTAGGTACACCCTCAGAACTTCCACTTCCAGTTACCGACCATGGTGTAACATTCCCCTGAGGCACGTTGTTAAACAGTGTACTGGGTGGTGTCATCAGTTCAAGCAGTCTAGTTATTTCCCCCTTAAGTATAGCCAGTTCGGAATGTATTTTATGCACTTCTTCTCTCCTAACTGGCGAAAACATGGAGGGCAGCTCATTGATGGAATCCATGGCACAAACAACAACTACCAAAAAGCACCTCCAGGAATCCAAGCACTATCCAAACGACTGAAACAACAAAAGAGATTCCCCAAAAAATGACAGGATCCAATGTTAATTAAAAACTTCTATTTATTGTCCAGAATAACAAATGTTGAGCGCTTTCACCTACAGTACGTAGGTTTCATCAGAACAAGCAGAAATCAATTAAACACACTTATATACCTAAGTTTCCCGCCCATTTAACCAATTAGTCTCTTAAATAGACCTGTTACCTTAATTACGATCAAAATAGTATAAAAATACTATTACCAATGATATAAAGTTATCTCAGGTAAAATATTAACTTAATACTGTATTCTAAAAACAATGTAATGTGATGCACAATTACATATACATATGTTACACATTTGTATAAATATATAAAAAAATGTATACATAAAAATGCACATAAACTTCATTCAATATTTATCTAAAATTATATCCTTCATAAAAATAACACAGGCTGCATTGTAAGCAGATACTAAACCCTAATAAGAGGTTTGGTGGGAATGTGTTCATTAATACCAGGGGTACAACCAGCATTCAATCTGATCTGCCATTTGATTTCCCTTTCCCCCAGTATTGCCTTGACATCCCCTCCCCTAGGATTACTCTTAATCACCTCCAATATGGCAAACTTGAACATATCACATCCAACACTTCCTTCTAGATGCCTATATAATGCATTATTCTTGTCTTTCTTTCTTATGCAGTATAGGTGATCATAAATTCTGTTCCGTAATCTTCTGTCTGTTTTGCCAACATAGAAACAAGGACATGTGGTACATTTCCCCAAATATACCACATGTTGTGTTTGACAATTCCCTTTACTGAAGGTTATTTTACTTCCCATTATGTTATCCAAGCATATCTGCTCATCCTCCATTATGTATGAACACTGATTGCAGTGTCCACATTTTTTTGTACCTTCCTTGCTAATATTCCTCCCCCATTTTTTGGTACTTCTACTTTCTATAATTCTTTTAATATTCATCCCAGTTTTGTAAACAAATGTAGGTTTCTCCTCAATTTTGCCACTCAATGTTTCATCACTTGTTATAATGTTCCAGTTTTTCTCAATTATATTTCTTATTTCTCCAGCATATTGGCTGTATCCCAAAATGCAAGCCCTCTGATAACCATCATTTGTTCCACTTTGATTAATAGGTGCAGTGATACCAATCCCCAAAAGGGGTACATATTTCCTCTCCCATTCACTCGATACATATACAGTAATATCCTTAACTAAATGTCCAGGATATCCTCTCCCTAAAAATAAATCACCAATAAACTTAATTTCATTAATCATATCTTCCTTGCGGGATGTCATTCTGACCACCCTGATACACTGCCCCTTCAAGATACTTTTTTTTCTGTGCGTAAGGGTGGTTACTAGAATATTCCAAATAAGAATTACAGAATGTATCTTTTCTGTATATTTTAGATTGGAACCTACTTCCATCATTGAATATGTAGGTATCCAAATAATTAATGCCTGTCCAACTGAAATTATAGGTAAACTTCAAAAATGGATTGCATCCATTGATGTATTCTATGAACTGTTTCAACAATACTTCTGTCCCTTTCCAAAGTATGAACAAATCGTCCAAAAATCTGACATAACAACCTATATATTCCATCCAGGGGCTGTTAATGATGTATTCGTTTTCCCAATCTAACAAAACAAGGTTAGCATATATGGGGGCACATGCCGCCCCAATAGCTACTCCTGAAATTTGTTTATAATATTCCTCTTCGAAATATATATATAGTTGTTATCCAGGACTATATTTATAAATTCTTCTATAAGTTCAATTTTGTCCCATTCATATTGGGAATATTTCTTAACGCTGTTGATAAATCTTACAACACCCTCACTACGAGGTATGCAGGAGTATAGATCCTTTATATCAATGGTCACAAACATCATTTTCGTATTCCATAGGTCATGTTTGAATCTTCCCAAAAAGTCCCAAGAATCTTTAATTAAGTGTGGTACTTTAACATATATGTGTTTCAACCACTGATCTATAACCTTACCAAAAGGAAAGGTTTTACTCCTACTTTCTGATATTATAGGCCGTAATGGGGGATTAAGCACATTTTTATGTATTTTCGGAATACCTACAATGGTTGCCAATACTGGATACTCCACCTTCAAAAACCTGTACAAATCAGCTTCGATACGTTCATCCAATAAAAATTCTTCCAAAAACAAATCTATTCTCCTATGTGCAATATTGGTTTGATTCAAGGAGGATACCTCATATTGTTCAGGTACATTCAGAATAACAAATATCTTCTGAATGTATTCATCATTGTCAAACCACACCACACCCCCACCCTTGTCAGGGGTCATAATTCTAATATTGTTAGCATCACATAGATTGGCTAAAGATCTATCTTCATCATAACTCCAATTACTTTTAATACTGTATTTGTTGATTTTATTCTGTAGTCCATAAATCTGTTTAGTAACTACCTTCTCAAATGCAACCAAAGTGTTATGCATAGGTGGTGTAAAATTAGTCTTTTTCTTTAAACTTGCATGTCTAATATCACTTAGCTCTATCTTTCTGAAAAAATACCCCCAAATTTAATTTCCTTAAATAAAGCTTAAATTCAACTAGTGCGTCCACTACATTGAATTTTGTGTGGGGTATAAATTTCATTCCCGTAGAAAAAAATCTGAAAATGTTCAGTGTGGACAGGACACTGAGTGTAATTGTAAATTTTGTAATCTCCAAACCTATGAATGACACCATCAATAAATATACTTTCCTCATCACTGCCTGTATGAATCATCTGGCTTGAGGTCTGAAATTGTAATGGTGATACTTCCCCCCTCCCCTCTGAACCCACGGTTGATATCCCTGATGTGTATTCCCCTTCCAGTGCTCTCGCTTGTCCAAAAAATCCTCACTATAAAACCTATCTTTGGTATAATCAGTAGTACAAACACTACTACCTGGTTCCCTTCCACTTGTACCTCTATCACTTCTATTATATTTTTTATAACTCCATTTATAAGCAGTTTGATTCTCATACTGTTTCAAATCCCTGAGATACTTTTTACATTTCCTATCAAACATGTTTTTACAATTGCTTTCAGCGTACTGAAACTGTTTAGCATGCAAATTCTCCCATTGTGGATACAATAAGTCATTTGTAATAGAAATATTAAGTTCCTCCACTTCCTTTAAAGTCATACTAAGCTTAGTGTCATTGCAGGCAATAATGAACTCCATGAACTGTTTACCAAAATTATCAAACATTTGGTTACAAATTTGTATATTTCTCTCATTGAGTTCAACACCTAAGGGTTGCTTGAAAAAACGCAGCCCCATAGGTATGATACCACTATCAATACACTTCCACAAATATAGGTTATCAATTTGTAATGCCTTAATAATATTCAGTTTTTTACCAAGATTGTAAATAATGTCCTTTTAACGTATCATGTTTCTCATGCTTTCCATAATTGTTCTCTCTTTGTTGATTTACATCTTTGAAATCATAAGGCACATTCATAAATTTATCTAAAATGTTCACATTATTACCAGGTTTGCTGTTACCATAATCTTGTACTGGCCATTACCACTACTGCCTTGATCGATAACAGCTTTAAGACCCACTTGCATAGTGTATGTCCTAACAGGTGGTAAACGCTTAGGTTTGGCCCCAGAAATTAAATAAACATCCTCCGAAACGTTGCCACAGTCCATAGATAGATTGTTGAGATTCTCCTTTGGCTGTAGGGCTCCATTCCTATAAGAGGTTGCTGTTGCAGTAAGCTCCTTGTTCTCCGTACAACGCTGTCCATTAGGTACACCCTCAGAACTTCCACTTCCGGTTACCGACCATGGTGTAACATTCCCCTGAGGCACGTTGTTAAACAGTGTACTGGGTGGTGTCATCAGTTCAAGCAGTCTAGTTATTTCCCCCTTAAGTATAGCCAGTTCGGAATGTATTTTATGCACTTCTTCTCTCCTAACTGGCGAAAACATGGAGGGCAGCTCATTGATGGAATCCATGGCACAAACAACAACTACCAAAAAGCATCTCCAGGAATCCAAGCACTATCCAAACGACTGAAACAACAAAAGAGATTCCTCGAAGAAATACTGTGACAGGATCCAATGTTAATTAAAAACTTCTATTTATTGTCCAGAATAACAAATGTTGAGAGCTTTCACCTACAGTACGTAGGTTTCATCAGAACAAGCAGAAATCAATTAAACACACTTATATACCTAAGTTTCCTGCCCATTTAACCAATTAGTCTCTTAAATAGACCTGTTACCTTAATTACTATCAAAATAGTATAAAAATACTATTACAAATGATATAAAGTTATCTCAGGTAAAATATTAACTTAATACTGTATTCTAAAAACAATGCAATGTGATGCACAATTACATATACATATGTTACACATTTGCACAGGCTGCATTGTACGCAGATACTAAACCCTAATAAGAGGTTTGGTGGGAATGTGTTCATTAATAACAGGGGTACAACCAGCATTCAATCTGATCTGCCATTTGATTTCCCTTTCCCCCAGTATTGCCTTGACATCCCCTCCCCTAGGATTACTCTTAATCACCTCCAATATGGCAAACTTGAACATATCACATCCAACATTTCCTTTTGGATGCCTATATAGTGCATTATTCTTGTCTTTCTTTCTTATGAAATATAGGTGATCATAAATTTATTTTTGGTAGGTTTCCAAGGTAATTGTTTTATAACTTCCAGTTCAGGCAAGCTTCTAAGAGAGAATTGTCAGCTTCTGAGAGATAAGTATTTTTAACAGCGATATGTTAAAATTTTAAGTTCCTGCTTGCCTCAGAAACTAGGCAGAGGTGATAAGAATGATGTAATCTGAGATGATTCAGCTGAAATGTGTATTATCTATTTAAGAACTCACTCAGAGAGAAAGAGTGCATTTTGTATTTTGTTCTGGACATGTTAACAACTCACCAGCACTTTGCCTTGCTCTGTAAGTAAGTTATTTAGAACATAGTTTCTCTTAGAGATAGATAGGAATATAGCAAGATTAGTTTGAGATGTTTTCCATATTTATGTGAAACTGTCCTGCTATGTTATTTTAAAGTGTTTCTTGTGACTGTGAACTTTATTGTCACTTTGCTGAGTTAATGAGTATTGTCTTGTGCTTTTACTATTTATTATTAAATATGTTTAAACATTTTAATTGTGGCTGGTTTGCTTACAGATATTTAAGCTCTTAGAGTACTTGCATGTATTTGATATCACTGTGCAGGCCACTCTGGAATAGCCTTAGTTTGGTCACACTTACCATTTGAATAACAATAAACTTACACAGTGGAATTGGTCACCCTTTGGGAAGGGTCTTATAATAGCTGATAAGTAGAGGTTCTGGTGGCAGTGCTAACTACCTTATGGTCTGGACAGAAGGGGCATAGCTAGTAAACATGTGCCAGCCTTCCCCAGGTGTGTGTTTGTGTATAAATCAAATCTCAAAGTGTGTGTGTGACAGTTACTTGGCAGGAACAAGAAGCACTGGTTGGACAGAGAGAGAGCTGGGAGGACTTGGCTTGGAACTCTGGCTAAGGACTCCACTCTATAGCTGTGCCAGTGGGGAGTCTTACTGGGGATCTGGAGTGAGAGGGAGAAACCAGCCCCAGACTGAGTGTGATCTCTGTATGCTCTTAAAGGAAATTGTACTTTACTGTGTGTGTACTTGTCATCCTCCCAATGTGCATGTCCCTCACTGGTGTTAGTGGTGAGGATTGAGGCTCCTTGATTACTGAGCCAGTGCATGGGCATTGCATATTAATTGTTTGGCAGTGGTGGGATATCCACATCAAATATTAATTGGTTGATAGTGGTTTAGGTAGCCACATCACATATTAATTGACTTGTAGTGGTGTGGGTCATGAATTCCTGTAGCTTGTTTTCAGTGATCACTAAAGCTGTTTGTGTACTCTAAATCAGCCACACAGTGACCGGTGAACATTCAAAGTTCATATCACAATTGTTTTATTTCTTTTGTTAGCTTAGTTAGTCGGAGATAGCAGGCAAGCATGTCAGTGAGGAGTAAGGCAAGCTGACTAGGAGCCAGTTGGCTGAGACGCGCCAGGCTAAAGGAATGGTGCATTGAACCTGACTAAGGCAGACATTATTGCAGCTTTGGTCACAGCTGCATCAGAGAATAGCAACCAGGAGGATGATCAGACTGGCTGTGGAGATGTTTAACTCTCAGAGAATGGACATCTCCACCTTTCTACAGAGGACTTAAAATCCATCTGAAGTTAAAAATAATTGAGTTGGAGACCAAGTATTTGGAAATAGAAGCAGCAGAGAGACTGAGGCATCTAGAGACTGAGGAGAATGAAAAACTGCTACACCCAGAAGCTGAGGGGAAGGAGAGGCAGAGGCAACATGAAAAGAAGATGCTGACACTTTTCCAGAGTCATGGAGGTAATGGGGAAGGGAGTAACAAAGTGCCAGAAGCAACAAAGGTCAGTAAATTTCTTCCACAGTTTACAGAGGGGGATAATTTTGATAGTTACATTCATATGTTTGAGAGGGTATGTAAACAGTATAATGTTGACCAAGGGCTCTGGGTACGGTTCCTGACCCTCCTACTCCATGGTAAAGCTGTAACTGTTTTGTCCAAACTGTCTGACAATGACTTTTTAAATTATAATGCTGTAAAGAATTGTTTGCTAGAATTTTTTAAGCTAACACCTGAAGCTTATAGGAAAAAGTTTTGTGAGCATAGACGCAAGGCAGATGAAAGTGTGTGTAAATATGTTGCTGAACTAAGCACTTATTTCCATAGGTGGTTGAGTGGATGTCAGATCACCACTTTTAAAGGACTGGCAGATGTTTTGGTGAGGGAACAAGCCCTTAGCACTTTGCCTGAGGATATGAGGATCTGGTTAGCTGATAGACAATGCTTACTGCAGATGAGTTGGGGAAGAAGGGAGACCTATACCTAGCAAGCAGGGCACCCCTGCACAAGAAAGGGACACCCAGTGCTATTCATGGGTCTAAGGGATCCCATGGTGGGCAGCCTAGACTGCCCCAACAGAGTCCACCAGTAGCAGGGGAAGCCACTATTCCAAGTACACATCCAGGACCTAGGGTTAAATGTTTTGAATGCAATGAATATGGCCATATAGCATATAGATATCCACGGAGGCAAGGTGGGAAGCAAAAGGTGAGGGAGCCAGTAAGTGGGAGTGACAAAATGCCAACAGTAGATTGTCTTGAGACAACAGGGGTACCAAACTACCACAAGAGGTCATATCCTATCTTAGTGAATGACAAAAAGACCATTGCCAAGAGAGACACAGCCTGTGAGATAACCATTGTAAAGCTTGCAATGTTTATAGAGGAGCACTATTTGCCTGGGCAGACTACTCTAGTCAAAGATTTAGGAGGGACCCTATTCCAAATACCTTTGGCTAGGGTTCACCTTGACTGGGTGTGTGGAAAAGAAAGCCAGCAAGTAGGTGTATTTGAAGATATCCCTGCAGATGTCCTGATAGGGAATGAGTTTGATAATGCAGTACCGTGTGTTCATACAGTTACACGCAGTCAGGCTTGGAGACAATCATGTGATTCTGGTAGCCTGGAGGAGACCCAGACAGACAGCACACTTGCAATCAGGACTGGTGAGGTGGTTACTTCAGGGAGGGAGCTACCCTGTAGCAGTGAGACTGCAGGTGAGCCACAGCTGCTTGTTGGTACTGATGGTCCCTTGGACAGAATGACTGCAAGTGCAGAGGTGAGTAGTAGTACCCAGGCTGACAGTGAGGCACCACTGTCAGAGGATACCAGACGTCCTCTGGAAGGGGAGCTGGGAAGGGTTACAAAGAGAGAGTTGAGACAGGCTGAGCACTCAGACCATAAATTACAAGGCCTGAGGCAGGTAGCTAGTGAGGCACCTGATTTTCAAGGGAAGGGGGATTCTGTATACTGGGACAATGGTTTACTGTATAGAGAGTGGATCCCTGTGGGAGGGATGGAAGGTGAGATGATACAGCAGTTGGTAGTGCCTAGAGCCTACCATCTGGCACTTCTAGCTATAGCCCATGATATTCCCATTGCAGGTAATATGGGCACAAAATGTACAGAGACATATTATGCAGAACTTTTATTGGCCTGGGATTCCTACAGATGTAACAGGGTACTACAGGACCTGTGAGCAGTGTTAAAAGGTAGGCAAGGCAGAACACAAGGTGAAAGCTCATTTGATGCCTTTGCCTGTGATTGAGGAGCCATTTCAGAGGGTAGCTATGGATACTGTGGGGCCTCTGAGTACCTCAAGTTCCACAGGGAAAAAATATATCCTATTGGTAGTAGATTATGCTACAAGATACCCTAGGGTGTGGCTTTGTCCTCCATTGTGGCAGAAAAGGTGGCAAATGCTTTGTTAGAGATTTTCAGCAGAGTATGTTTTCCAAAAGAAATACTGACTGACAGAGATGCCAATTTCATGTGAGACCTGCTGGCTTGTCTGTGGAAGTACTGTGGTGTGAAGCACCTAAAGACCTCCCCTTACCATTATCAGACTAATGGTCTTGTTGAGAGGTTAAACTCTACACTCAAGTCCATGCTAAGGATATTTTCAGACCAGTTTAAGAGGGAGTGGAACAAATATTTGCCCCATCTGTTGTTTGTTTACAGAAAGGTTCCCCAGGAATCCACAGGTTTTCACCTTTTGAGTTGCTGTATGGGCATAGGGTAAGAGGGCCTCTAGATATAAGTCAAGATGAGTGGGAGAGGGAGTGTGAATCCCACAAGGATTCTGTTGTGGCATATATCCTAAACCTCAGGACAAGGTTCAGGTAACTCATGGGCTTGGCTCAGGAGAACCCAGCAGAAGCTCAACAGCAGAAAAAAGCTCTGGTATGACAGGAATGCTTGAGCTAGAGAGTATACTGTATTGGAGGAGGAAATGGTTCTTGTTCCTGTCAGACAGAACAAGCTGCAGGCAGCTTGAGTGGGACCCTATAAGGTGGTAAGCAAGGTCAGTGATGTTAACTACATGGTAGAACTGCTAGGCAGGAGACAGGGGCACAAAGTGTACCATGTTAACATGATGAAACCTTACCATAATAGGGTGGCCCTTGTGCTGAGTATTTGCAGTACAAGGCAGGAGGAGTCTGAGGGGGATCTAATGGCTACAGGGAGTAAATCAGGAAAATCTCAAATTACTGTGGTGGAGCTTAGGGTTGCAGGCATATGATGGGACAGTGCAGCACACTACTGGGGTCAGCAATGCCAAGGCAGCTGGAATCTCAAGACAGGGAACAGAGTAAGGTATTCCCAGATAGGCTCAACCCTCTCAAGCAATGATTCTCAAGGGACACTTGAAAAACTAGCTTGAGTTCCCATTGATAAACTGAGATGCTGCCAGCCCAGCTAGCTGAAATTTTGTAAATAATTATATGTCACTTGAAAATATTAATATGATTTATATAGAAATGTGACACTGCCAGCTGAGCTAGATAGAATTTTGTAAATAATTCTATGTCATTTGTGAATAGTAATATGATTTGCATGCTTGCCTTAAAAATGTTAGAAACTATATGTTCTGTACTGAGCTTCAAGACTGTAACCACAGTGCACCCTGCTGGAAAAGAGCAGAAATGTGTATAAACTCTATGCCTATTTAAATGTATGTTTCATAGTAGAAATTGGGATATACAGAGTTAACTTGCAAAACTCTAAGAAAATAAGTTGATAAGTAAAGAGTTTTAAGATATGTTATAAAGTCAGTTTATCTCAAGCTAAGAGACAGGATGTCTAGGCTAGGGGCTTCTTTCTATTGTTTGGAAACATAGGTAATTACAGGTTTCCAAGGTAATTGTTTTACGACTTCCAGTTCAGGCAAGCATCTAAGAGAGAATTGTCAGCTTCCGGGAGATAAGTATTTTTAACAGAGACATGTTAAACATTTAAGTTCCTGCTAGCCTGGGAAACTAGGCAGATATGACAAGAATGATGTAATCTGAGATGATTCAGCAGTAATGTGTATTATCAATTTAAAAACTATCTCAGAGAGAAATAGTGCATTTTGTATTTTGTTCTGGACTTAACAACTCACCAGCACTGTGCCTTGCTCTGTAAGTTATTTAGAACATAGTTTCTCTTAGAGACAGGAATATAGCAAGATTAGAGATGTTTTCTGTATTTATATGAGACTGTCCTGCTATGCTATTTTAAAGTATTTCTTATGACTGTGAATTATATTGTCACTGTGCTGAGTTAATGAGTATTGTCTTGTGCATTTATTATTTATTATTAAATATATTTAAACATTTTAATTGAGGCTGGTTTGCTTACAGATATTTAAGCTCCTAGAGTACTTGCATGTATTTGGTAACACTGTACAAGCCACTCTGGAATAGCCTTAGTTTGGTCACACTTATCATTTGGATAACAGTAACATTACACAGTGGAATTGGTCACCCTTTGGGAAGGGCCTTATGGTAGCTGATAAGTAGGGGTTCTCATGGCTGCGCTAACTACCTTATGGTCTAGGAAGAAGGGGGCATAGCTAGTAAACCTGTGAAGCCTTTCCCAGGTGTGTGTGTATAAATCAGATCTCAAAGTGCCTGTGTGTGTGTGTGTGTGTGTGTGTGTGTGTGTGTGTGTGTGTGTGTGTGTGTGAGACAGCTACTTGGGCAGGGAATTGGTCACCCTTTGAGAAGGGCCTTATGGTAGCTGATAAGTAGGGGTTCTGGTGGCTGCACTAACTACCTTATGTTCTGGGCAGAAGGGGGCATAGCTGGTAAGCCTGTGAAGCCTTTCCCAGGTGTGTGTGTATAAATCAAATCTCAAAGTGTGTGTGTGTGTGTGTGTGTGTGTGTGTGTGTGTGTGTGTGTGTGTGTGTGTGTGTGTGTGTGTGTGTGCGAGTGACAGCTACTTGGGCAGGGACACGAAGCACTGCTTGGACAGAGAGAATGCTGGGAGACTTGGATTGGAACCCTGGCTAAGGACTCCACTCTATAGCTGTTCCAGTGGGGGGGGTCTTATTGGAGATCTGGAGAGAGAGGGAGAAACCAGCCCCAGACTGACTGTGATCTCTGTGTGCTCTTAAGGGAAATCATACTTTACTGTGTGTTCTTGTCATCTTCCAATGTGTATGTCCCTTACTGGTGTTTGTGGTGAGGACTGAGGCTCCTTGATTACTGGACCAGTGTATGGGCATCACAACTACTTCAGCTCCTAACAGTAGTAACAACCCTAGTATTAATAACAGCCCTAATACTGACAATAATATTAATAACAGCCCTAATACTGATAATACTAGAAATCCTAACAATAGTAACAATCCTAATACTATTACTACTGTGTCTACTAATAGTAACACTGCTACTGCAGCTACTAATAGTAGTAACAATCCTAATAATAATACTAATGGGTCTACTAATAGTACCACTGCTACTGCAGCTACTAATTTTAGCAAATGTCCCAGTAATACTACTACTACAGCAGCATTCATCATTAAGAGATTCAAACTCCATTAACCTATCTTATAACACTTTATTCTAACCACTTCTAAAAGTGTGTCTTTCTTGGATAATTTAAGATGACATGGAATTTTTTCCAGTTTCCTTGCAGCTTTTTTCCACCTGGTGTCTTGCATGTTTTCCTCCACATGGGACACATTCTTGCCTAGGGCAAAAACTCTTTCTATCAGTATGTTAGAATAATGAAGTGGGGAGAGATCCGTCTGTAAAATAAGGTGTATAACCACTTATACAGATAAAAATCTCAAGGTACTTAGGCGAAATAGAACAGTGTAGAGATAAACAAGTCTGAATTCCATTATTTGAAGCAGAGAATTAAAATTGTTTGTTCTATCAAAGTTAACCAGTGTTAATAGAAATATAGATACAGTTATATGTAGGATATATCATCTGTATAAGGAGTACTGAGTATTATATGAAATGTCTTACAAGAAATCTTCATGGATTGTGTTACTTACAAAATGGTTGCTGAAAATACTGTATTCAAAATGACAAACATTCTAAAATTCTGAGAAAAATATGAAAGAAAAGAACCACTATATGTTTCTTTTTATTTCACAACATTAACTTAAAATGTTGCCATCATATTAGCAGACTGGGAAATAAAGGCAACTGTTTCCTCTGTTAGTCTCAACCAAATAACAGAAAGCTGTCTCTAGAACCTCATAGGATCCTACCAAATAATATTTTGCATCTTTAATTCCAAGATGTAAGCCCTTTGGATTTTGTGCTTAAGCAACAATTCTTCCATATTTTTAATAAGATTAATCATCTATTCCGATAGCTGAGACCCATAATTTCCATTTGTCACTTGTGTGACCCTGAGCAAGTCATTAAACTAGACAAAGTTCTTGAGCTTTGAAATGGGTCCCTGGGATGTAGATCAGACTAATACACTACTCAGAAACAGCTCCTCGTGGTCCTGCAGAGTGGTGCTAGCAGCAGAGAACTGAGAAAAGCGACTACTTTCCTGATCTAAGTATTTTTTTGTTGTTTTTACCTGAGAGACCTTCCTTCTCTTACTTTGAACAAGTTTAAACTGCTTTATTACCTGTTTTTTGCATTGTACATTATCTGCACTTAAAGTTACATTTGGTCAAAAGTTTGTTGTTAAATTTAACTGTTGAGGCTACCCACTAAAGTGAGATAGCCTGTGTAAGTGATTTATTACTGTTTTTCCTGCATTTCTGTGTACTTTCTAACCTAAAAAACAAAAAAAAAATATATCCTTGTTTTCCCGCCTTTCTCGACTAGTTTAGACCAGTATACAGGCTTTGCTGTATTCTGGACTGTGGTGTAGTTCCTGTGTTGTCCATTGCCTTACTTGGATAGAAGGAAGTTTCTTTGCTCACCAGTGGGAGTGGGGAGCCTTGAGCAGCCTATTTGTCCCTGAAGGATTGACCTCAGCACAAGAGCTTGTAGTAATTGGTCATTTTGGACCATTTCCAGCTCTTTTGAAGTTCCCTGTTTAAAATCCGCGTTTGTGCGGCATTGTGTGATTGCGCGCATAGCGCAACGCCGGTTAAACCGGCTTAAACTATTCCTGGCTCCGCCAAGTCTGCACTTCAATTTTTCCCTTAAGAAAGCTCTACGTTCAACAAAATCAGTCTATTCACTTTATCATAAGCCTAGCACTTGCTCCTAAAACCTTTCTTTTAAGTGAAGCACCCCTAAACTAACATAAGCGCTACATCCACCTACAACCCGTACTAATACCCACTTCCCTTCAAAGTCCTCTCTCTGACCCAGTTACACATCACCCCACACATCACACATCAGTGGTATATTACTGATGTCCTCTCCAGTTCAGCTGGTTAATCTGGGAATGCTAAGACAATGTTACAATTGTCTCATGTACACAGACAACCCTCTCCTCCTCCCAACAAACATAAACACATGTGAGAGATGCAACTATATAGCCAAACTGGATGCAGAACTCTCTCAACACAGGACTAGCAAGACCAGACAGGAGGAGAAGGTAACCACACACACAACAAACCCAGTGTCACATAAACCAACCACAACTGCAAACCAAACACATAATAACACAAAGACATACTCGGAGGCTCTAATAAAAAACTTACCGAAACAACAGAGGCTCCCAAAGCAGACATCCAAGAAAACACCACCTCAAAACTCTGCACATGCAACACATAGTACACAAAGTCAGTGTGCCAAACAATCACAGCCCTTACGGCAAAACACCATGCCTGATACACTAGTAATAGTTGACTCTATAGTCAGGCACACCGACGTCCCGCTTACCAAATTGAACAAAGAGAGGGTAACGGTGAGCTGCCTGTCAGGAGCTAGGATCCGCCACATAACACAAGCACTCAGGTCACTCCAAAGCAAGTACAAATATGACTCTGTCATTGTCCATGCCGGCGTGAATGACCTGAGACGTACCTCCTTGGACTACATGAAAAGAGACATAGAGGAGCTCTCTGATTGTGTAGCCCAGGCCGGTATGACCCTGACCCTGAGCAGCATCTTGCCCTCACCAAGAATGAAGACAAGATGATCAGCTTTAATAATTGGCTCAATTACTGGTGTCATTCTAAGGAGATCCAATGTCTCTCTGCTTGGGATGACATGCTGGACAAGCCACACTGCTTCGCAAGGGACAGCTTGCACCTGTCACCACTGGGCTTCCGGATATTGGCTAAGGCTCTTGCCACCCCCATAGTGCCTTTTTTAGGCAAGGCTCAAAAGACAAACCCACCACCTTAGAAAACAATAAAGGAAAAAAAACTAAGGGTAATGCTGCTCAATGCCAGAAGTCTAAATCTCAAGATGCAGGCTCTCGAAGCACTCCTCAGTATGGAGAGCATGGGCCGAACCCCAAAAGGAGGGGGAGTATCGATGTTCATTAAAGACACCCACACCTCCAGGTTAGTGGCAACGCACGAAGCATCGGAGACCATCCATGTGCAACTAACCATAGGCAAAACTGCTATACAACTTGTAGCATGCTACAGACCACCCTTGCAATCTCAGGAACTCCATTCAGCCTTCCTGAAGACACTGGAGGATATGAATGTCTCACCAAATACCATCATATTGGGAGACTTCAACTACCCAAACATAGACTGGGTGCATTACTCAAGCCCCAACACCCTAGCCCAAAGGTTCCTGGAATTCATCAACTCAAATGCAATGGAACAACTAGTCACCTCCCCCCACAAGGGGAAATAATATACTTGACCTGATCATCACAAACATGGGGACAAAATGCTCAACACCGGAAGTATACCCCTCACTAGTGAGATCAGACCATAAACTAATAACCCTAGATATTCATATCCCACCTCCACCCCCAGCACAAAAGACCACAGTGAGAAACTTCTCAAAAGCCGACTTTACACTCCTTAGGACTGAAATGGTATACTTCAAGCCCCCCAGGCCAGTGGAAACCACATCCCACACTGCTGAATCCTTCACAAATGCTTTTTACGGGCATCTCCAAAAATGCATGGATCATGCAATCCCAAATAAAACCAAGACCCTTTCCACCAAAGGCAGGCATCCTATCTGGTGGACCCCAGCCATAAACAAACTTTATAACAAGAGAAGGAAGCTACTGCAAGACAGAGCAAAATCCCATAAAGGAAAGGCATCCCTGATCAGCACTAGCAAAAAAACTACGTTCGGTAATAAAATCATCAAAGGCCAACTTCGAGAAAAATCGCTAAGGACACTAAAGATAATCACAAGGCCTTCTTCAGTTATGTTAGAAACCTGGGCGGAAACCCTCAGATATGCGCAGAGTTAGTTCATAACGGCAAAAAATACACTGAACCCACAGATATTGCCAACATACTGGCAGACAGGTTCAGTGCAAATTTCTCCCTCCTCCCCCAAAAGATGAAATAAATATCTCAGCTGAATGCAACCTCCCTGAAATCTCAGATGTCCAGGTGAGAGCTGCCCTCAGCAAAGCTAAAAATACAGCATCCATGGGACCTGACGGCGTCCCGGGTTGTGTGCTACGTGAACTCCTAGAGGAGCTAAACCCGCACATAAGAACGCTGTTTAATCTTAGCCTTGCTACAGGATACATCCCTGAACACTGGCGTACAGCTACAGTGGTCCCACTCCACAAAGGTGGCACCTCTACAGACCCTGGAAACTACCACCCCATAAGCTTGACCAGCCTGGTCTGCAAAGCTATGGAAAGGATCATTATGGAACTCATAAACAAAGACATCGGGGACCTACAGACAATTGACCCTACCCAGTTCGGCTTTGTAAAGGGCATATCCTGTCTTTTAAACCTGGTGGATTTTTTTGAAACAGTCACTAGAGCCATGGATGAAGGCAAAGCAGTTCACACAGCCTACCTGGATCTGGCAAAAGCCTTCGACACAATACCCCACTCAGGCATCATAGACAAGCTCAACAGCTTAAATGTAAACCCATTTGTCACAAGATGGGTTGCAAACTGGCTAAAGGACAGAACCCACAAAGTCAGAATAGCTGGAGCTATGTCAGACTCTAAGCCAGTCACAAGTGGAGTCCCAGAGGGCTCTGTCTTGGGACCCCTCTTGTTCGGCATTTATTTCTCAGATGTGCAGGCAAACATAGGGGGGTTGTGGCTGACAAAGTTCGCAGATGACTGCAAACTAGGCGCCATAGTCGACACACCAGCTGACACATGCATCCTCCAGAAGGGCCTCACAGAAACAGACGACTGGTGCCAGAGTCATGGCCTTAAACTAAATGCCAAAAAATGTATAGTCATCCCCTTTGGAAAAAACAAAGTACCCACAAATTACCACATAGGTGGTAATCCATTAAGTACGGAAAAAGTAATCAGAGACCTGGGGACCCAAGTTGACAGTGACCTCTCATTTGACACCCACGTCGCCAAAGTGGTTAGAAAGACCTTCTACCTTGCCCATCTTATCATGAAGGGATTCACATCCAGATCAAAGGATGTCATTGTACCCTTATATTCCTCCCTTATCAGGCCTATGATTGAGTACAATGCCCCATTTGGTATGTACCTCACCCAGCTCCTGCAGCAGCTGGAGAGACCCCAAAAGTACCTTACCAAGAGGATCAAGGTTCTCCAGCATATGTCATATGCTGCCAGACTGAAAAAGCTCCAGCTCTATTCAGTAGCATACTGCCTGCTCAGAGGTGATCTTTCCCTTACGTACAAGGCCATGTCCAATTCAGAATTAATGGACATGCTCCACCTCAAAAAATCCAAATCCATCAGAGCCACGAGAGCTAAAGATCTAAACCTCAGCACAAATATGAATAGGACATGCTGGAGGGACAGATTCATAACCCAGAGGCTTCCCGTACTCTGAAACAGGATACTTGTCCATGTTAGGCAGAGCCCCTCACTGACTCTCTTCAAGAGAAATCTGGACGAATGGATGGGTGATTGTAGGTTTACCCCGGGGGGTCATCTCTGTGTCATTGCTAGATAGAGGCACAGTAAACTAAATTTAATTTAAATTGTACACTTTTGTATCATTACATGGGGTGGTGAAAGCCACATACACCTTGGCTAGGCTTATAAATGCCCTAGGGCAGATAGCCTAGTACTATACTATGAAACTATGAAATAAAATGTAAACTAATAGATCCCTTTCTATAGTTGTTGAGAATAACAAACTCCTTTTATTACTGTGCATTCTTTTGTGTCTTAAAATAATTAGTCCTGTAAGTAGGAGAAAAATAAGCTTTTCAGAACATGTTCTATCTGCTTTGTATTTGGCATAATTTATCGAGGTGTTGCATTACTCGATAGACATAGCTGACAAACTGTGACTAATCTGCATTAATTAAAGCAAATGTTAAGTATGCTGTACTTTCCCATGATATCTCACATTTCTGCTTGTTTGCACATCATCAAAGGTGAATTATACAACCCAGAGGAGAGATAGTACTGATTCTTATACTCCAGCTAGTCACTTAGTCAGTGCATTCTGTTAAACTAAAACAAGCCAAAAGAATAATCCCCCCTTCTACACAATTACTTGTAAATGACTTTCTCTCAGGCAAAGGTCCATAACAAGTAACAAATAGCTAAAGTAGAAGAGAAAAAGCCAGAAGCTTGCTTTAAACACTTACTGCATGTTGTACAAACAAACCTCACCCAAAAGCAACAATCTGGGAGGGAGGCACACAAAGATGCATTTGCCTGGTGAGTCATGGCAGAACACCAGCCCCAGTATTCTTCTGTGACACCGGGCCATTGTGAGACATTCCTGCTACATGGGGGGTGGGGGGTGGGCACATATATTGTATCGATGAATTCCATGCATTTCTGAGGGGGAGCCATCTACTATGTGTCTGTTTTTGCAACCAGTGTCACTGATTGTAAGAAAGGAAGTAAACAGTGATGTTAAGGACAGAATTGTTTTGTGAAAAAAAAGAATATAGCATGTGATAAAAGAAACCAAGGGAATCGGTAATATATCTCATGATCCTGCCTTCGGGGTCAGCTGAAATGATGGAAGCCTCAAACTTGAAAGAAATTTCAATGAAAAAGATACCACCTAAAATTAATGATTCGTTAACAGCTCTTATTTTATCTAACTTTAAGACCTGCCCTCCTGGTAACCTTATTGTTTTGGGCCATTTATGAAGGTCTGACTTCACACATCGAAGGATGCACACTTTTAAGGGTGGAAATTAATGGTCCTCAGGACTACAGGCTAAAAATAGTCTCTACCATTCTGCTAGACGCATACTATTATTTGTTTTCTATCACCTAACTAATTATATAGTTTTCTGCCAAACTGTTAATTTAACATTTTGTCATTTACATCACTAATTTGCAATTACTTAAAAACGCTACTACAGCAGTATTAGAACTGGAACCCGGAATGATGTAACCACTGCCTGTTCTATGAATATGAATGCCATATACATGTTACTACATTTAGTCTTTCACATTTGGAAGCAATATTTAAAAATTTATATTGTTTTAAAGGCTTCAAAAAGTACTTTTCTTTTCAAATAAAAAAGTGTTCGCAAGCATAACGATGCATGCAAACACATTCTTTTTTTAAAGAAATACACATTTTTCTGCCTTTAAACATAATCTTTAAGGAAGGCATTTTCTCTGAATTATGTTAAAATGTCATGCCTTACCCTGATATCATAAGATACTTAAACCACTATTTTGGAAATGTGCAGCTCTCGTGTCATATTTCCCTTTTTCACTGACTGTGTCACATAGGTACACCATGGATTTCTGAAGTGGAAAGAAAATGTTCAGATTAGCTGATATGGCATCATTCAGACACAGAGCAAGACAATACATTGGCAGTTCAAACCCCAGTAACAAAAAATTATGCAAAGGTTGAAACTTCATTCATACATACATACCGAAATGTATGCATCCACAACTCCTTTTCCCCATTTCTTTACACATTGGAATTGGGGTGCCACTTCAGCAGAGACAATCATCTAGAGCCAGAGTTCAAACCACCTTGTGGTTTAGTTCTGCTATGCATGTTGTTCTGTACCACCCATACACACACACACACACACACACACACACACACACACACACACACACACACACACACACACACACACCTATGGCTGATACAGTGTGTCCAATCCACCTACTGGATTCATATGAGAAAATGAAATTCTCCAATAACATATAGCTTCAATTTATTGCATTCTGAAAGAAATTACTATTGCAGTTTTATGCTAACTGGTTAACACAGATGATTAAAGCACTCAACTGTTAATAAGCTGATCCGTGTCTGGGTTTAATTCCTTCCACCCCCCCACCACCCCCCATTTGCCTACTGTGTGACTGAGCAAGTCAATTAGCTAGACATAGATCCTGGATCACACTTGAAAAAGAATAGTTTGTCCAGTGGGCTTACTCACTCATCAAATATGTAAAGTAAAACTAATAGGAATTTTGTAGGCACTGTTTGCTTGTCTCTGAATACTACTTTTCTGACAAGCATGAGTTCAGGTGCAGCCTCAAATAGCTCCTCATCATTAATATGGCTTTATAGCTGCTACTGTCTAGTGTCATTAGCTCATTCTACCTAATACAGAGAGAACATCTGAGAAGGCCAACCCACTTAGTTTCTTTCCTTCTGTTCCTCCTTCCTCCCTTTCTTAAAAAAAAAAAAAATGCCTGAATCTCCTTGTGTTCTGATTGTGCTTCTCAAACATTTTGGAAATATAGAGTATATTTTAGGGCATTTATTAAAACTGTATCTGCCTTAATATTGCTACAACTCAAGTGTTCTAGGTTGCGCTGCATCTGAATTGTTTTAGTGTTGTTTTAGCTGCTTTTCTGTATATACAGACTTTTCTGTATATGTAGACTAGCTACTTATTCTACTGTATTGCTACCTCTTAAATCATTTTTCAGTTGTGCACTTGCCTTGCTTCATTTAAAGGGTTTTAAATTGCTAATTTTGTAGAGTTTTAATTGCATTTACTGTTTAGAGCTACACACTCAAGCGTGTTAGCCTTTTCTGTGTTTATTTACTGTATTATTACATTGTTTAGCCTGTTTTAAGCAAAAAAAAAAAAAAAACACTGTCTTGTTTGCTCGTTTCCCAGCTTTCTTAGCTAGTATAGCCCAGATCCCAGGCTTTACTGGTTTCAGGACTTTATTTTCTGTGTTCAGAGCTATCCAGACCTTGCTGTGGTAGAGGGAAGTATTATTGCTTACCAGTGGGAGTGGTGAGCATTGAACTGCCTATATAAGACTAGAGGAGTAGTTTTCAACTCTGAAATTGTAATTTTATTAGCCATTTTGGGCTGATCTCTATCCCTTTCAACTTTCTGGCTTAAAAACGCATGTGTTTGCATGTTTTTTGCATCGTGCAGCAATGTGGGGCTATGGTTAAACTATTCCATGTGCCAAAAAGTCTGCTCTTCAAATTTTCCCTTAGAACTAGCTGGTTTATCAGTAGTAGCACTAAAATATGAACCCCTGTGACTAGCACTTGCTCTAGAACCTGCTGGAAAACACTAGGCAGCCTTAAACTGATGCAAGCACTCAACTCTCCTTGTTAATAAGGAGAAATGAATCATAGCCACTAAGCAGCCTATAATTGCAAAGTACTTTGCAAAGGTAAGGGAAAACAGCTCTTGTACTTTACAAAAAAAGCACCTAAACAGGCATGTCCAAGGGTCAGCTTCCTGTGATTTCTCCTGTCCACCTGGTGAATCTGGGCATACTGGGGCAATGCAGCAACTGCGTCATGTACACAGACAACCCTCTCCTCCTACCACCCAGCACTACAACCTGAGAGAGATGCACTTACATAGCCAAACTGGAAGCAAAGCTCTCTCCAGCCAAGATTGTGCTAGACAGTCAAGAGGAGAAGGTTAACATCTGCACTACACCTCAAGCAACACATAGCCCTTCAAAACCCACACCATCACCACCCACAAATAGCAACTATAAACCCACATATGCGGAGGCCCTTAAAATTAACCTGCCCAAGCATCATCGACCTCTGAAGCTGAAATGTAAACAAACACCTGTCACAACCAAAGTGACACATAACTCACAACACCAGTGTGCCACCCAACAACAGCCCCTAAGGCAAGACAACATACCCAACACTTTAGTCATAAGTGACTCTATAGTCAGGCACACTGATATCCCACTCACCAGGCTGAACAAGGAGACAATTACAGTCAGCTGCCTGTTGGGTGCCAGGATCCGCCACATAACACATGCACTCAAGTCACTCCACAACAAGTACAAGTACGACTCTGTCATTGTCCATGTTAGAGTGAATGACTTGAGACGTACTTCCCTGGACTACATGAAAAAAGACGTGGAAGAGCTTTTGGATCATGTGGCCCAGGCAGGTATGACCCTAGCCCTGAGTAGCATCCTGCCTTCGCCCAGAATGATACCACAGTATAAGGACAAAATGATGGACTTCAACAATTGGCTAAGCTTCTGGTGTCATTCAAAGGGGATCCAGTATCTGTCTGCCTGGGACAACATGATGGACAAACCACGATGCTTTGCCAGAGATGGTCTGCACCTGTTGCCCCTAGGATTCAGGTTACTGGTTAAAGCTCTTGCCACCCCTATAGTGCCTTTTTTAGGCAAGGTTCAACGGACAAAACCAACACCATAACAGATGCAAGCATGCAAAATCTGAAGGTAATACTACTTAATGCTAGAAGTCTAAACCTCAAATTGCACTCTCTCGAGGCACTCCTAAAAATAGAGAACATTGATATCTGTGCAGTAACTGAGACCTGGTTCAAGGCTCCAGAGAGCACCCCTGCAATACCAGGCTACAAGTCTTAGCACACTTTTTGGCCACCAAACCAAGACCGAAACACTAAAGGTGGAGGAGTGTCCATATTCACCAAGGATATTCATAACTCCAGGCTAGTTGCCCAACACAATGCATCTGAAATTCTCCAGGTGCAACTAACACTAGGTAAAACTGCAATCCAAATTGTAGCTTGCTAGAGATCACCCACCATGCCCCAAGATTCTCACTACATCTTTCTAAACATACTAGAAAATATTAAGATACAACCAAACACCCTAATACTGGGGGATCTCAACTACCCTGCCATTAACTGGGAAAACTACTCAGGTACCAATACCTTTTCCCAACGGTTCTTGGAATTCATAAATTCCAATGCCCTGGATCAGCTAATCCATTGTCCCACCACTGGCTCCAATATCCTAGACCTGGTCATTACCAACATGGGAGATAGATGCTCCACACCAGTGGTCACCCCATCATTGGTCAGGTCTGGCCATAAGCTAATCATCCTTGACATCCACATCCCACACCCACCCCCAGTAAGGAAACCTCTGTAAAAAAACTTCTCCAAAGCCAACTTCATGCTGCTCAAGTCAGAAGTGACAAACTTCATGACACCTATGCAGACAGGAGCTGAAAGTTTGATTGCTGAATCCTAGACTAAGGCACTGTACAAGCACATGCACTCGTGCATGAATCGTGCTATCCCAAATAGAACCAAGACACTCTCTTTCAAAAAAACAAAGCCAATCTGGTGGTTCTCTGCCATAAACAAACTATACAACAGAAGGAAGAAACTGTTGCAGAAAAGAAGAAAATCCCAGGATGCAAAAAACTCCCTTACCAACCTCAGTAAGAAGCTGAGATCCCTCATAAATCCTCCAAAGCTAGTTACAAAAATAAAATTGCCAAAGATTCCAAAGACAACCACAAGGCATTCTATAGTTATGTCAAGAATCTAAATGGCAATGCTCAGATCTGCTCTGAGCTACAACAGAATGGCATTAAATATACTGATCCCAAGGATATAGCCAATATCCTGAAAGATCGATTTAGTGCCAATGTCACACCCCCTCACCCCCTAAAGGGCCCATCTCAATACCAAAAATTGCCAAATTTCAGTAATCATGGCCACACAGGTAGAAACCGCACTCTCCAAAGCTAAGAATATAGCATCCATGGGACCAGATGACATCCTGGGCTGTATACTACATGATCTACAAAATGAACTAGCACCTCACTTAGGTGTCATGTTTAATCATAGCCTCAACTCAGGCTTCATGCCCACTGAGTGGCGCACAGCTGCAGTTATCCCACTCCACAAGGGGGGATCCACCTTGGATCCCAGGAACTACCGTCCCATCAGTCTGATGAGCCTGATCTGCAAGGGCATGGAACGCATTATCATGGAACTTATAAACAATGACACTAGCAACCTTCAAACACTGGACCCCACCCAGTTTGGGTTCATGAAGGGATGATCTTGTCTCCTGAACCTGATTGACTTCTTCAAATCAGTCTCCAGAGCTGTGGACGAGGGTAAGGCAGTCCACACTGCCTATCTGGACCTCCCCAAGGCCTTTGACACCACCCCCCACTATGGAATCATAGATAAACGTACTAAGCTGGGCATAAATCCCTACATCTCTCAATGGGTTGCCATCTGGCTTACTGACAGAACCCACACTGTAAAAGTAGCCGACTTCAAATCCAGCTCCAGACAAGTGACAAGTGCAGTGCCTCAGGATTCAGTCCTGGGACCGCTCTTACTTGGCATCTACTTCTCTGAAGTACAGGCCAACACTAAGGGACTCTGACTAACAAAGTTTGCTGATGACTGCAAACTGAAAGCCATTACTGAATCCCTAAATTATGTGAATATTCTACAAAAAGGCCTTACAGAAACAGATGATTGGTGCCAGAGCCATGGGCTCAAGCTTAATGCCAAGAAATGTATAGTTATTCCCTTTGGGAAAAAACACTTACCCATAAATTACCACATAGATGGCAGTACACTAAACATCAAAAGTGTGATGAGAGACTTGGGGACACAGGAGGACAGTGGTCTCACCTTCGATAACCACATCGCCACAACAGTCAGGAAATCCTACTTTGTGGCACACCTCATCACTAAGGGCTTTTCATCCAGAAAAAATGAGGTCATTGTCCCACTGTACTCATCCCTCATTAGACCCATTATAGAGTACAATGCCCCATTTGGTATGTACTTCACAAGACATCTGCAACAGCTGGAAAGGCCACAGAAATACCTCACTAAAAGAATCACAGGCCTAAAGCAGATGTCCTATGCTGACCTTCTAAAAAAAACTCCAGCTATACTCTGCGGCATATCACCTACTCAGAGGCGATCTCTGCTTAACATACAAGGCCATGTCAAACCCTGAGCTTTTGGACATGCTCCACTTAAAGAAATCCCAATCCCTCAGAGCCACATGCTCCAGGGATCTAAACCTTGTCATCACAATAACCAAAACATACTGGAGGGATAGATTTCTGACCAAGAGACTCCCCATACTCTCGAACAGACTGCTCATACATATCAAGCAGAGCGCCTCCTTGCCCCTCTTCAAAAGGAACCTTGACGATTGGATGGGAGATAGGAAATTCACCCCAGGGATCACGTCAGTCACCCTGCTAGATAGGGGTCCAGGGAAGTAAATATTGTGGGAAGAAATATCCAGGGAATTGTTATGGCTAGGCTTGTATAGGCCCTAGGGCTGATAGCCTAGTACCAACCTATGAACTGTTGATATTCTGCATGATGACATGTTCAGGCATATTATCAATTACCTTTATTTCATTTGCAGTTTTGTCTTTGCCATTACACCTTATATTGCTGTTAGAACTCATGTTTTCATAAAACTTCTGACCATTAACAGTTTTGCCTATTTTATTAGAACTCTGCTGTGCTATACAAGGTTGTTGGGCTGTGTTTAAGGCAGTCATTTTACTGCAAAACTCTTATTTGATAATGCAAAGTTTTGAGTCAATGTATTGGTTATTAAACTCCTGCCCCTACATTACAGTTCACTGAAACGAATTATACACTGCTAAACATTTGGCTTGAATTACTATTTGAAAAGTATACATAACCACAGGTACGTAATTTTTGTCTGTCTATTTCCAAACTGTACTATCTTCTAGGGTAAAGCTGCTAGTGCTTTATTACATATTCAGATTCTATGCTTGCAGCCTTTAAACAATGCTTTTGGAGAGCTTTATTTACACAGGATCTGTGACTGAGTTTACATTTTTAAACATCTCTCATACAGTTTCATTTCAATAGAATGAGGTATAAAATTGCATTTCCTTTCATCCCACCTGTTCCCCCAGTGTAGATTATTCCAAATTTGCCTTGCATATGAAACACTAAGCTCTCTTTTGTCTTCAATGGCCTGAGGCAACCTTTCAGTTTATTTGTAATTTATTGATGTAGTAAACTTATTCAAAAACTGTCCCAGGTATCCTGCAAACAATAAACCAGAGACAAAGTATTGAAAAGACTGCAGATTAAGGTAAAAACTGCAGGGAATTGTAAAAACTAAATAATTTAGATTAAAA